>NC_053162.1:102986004-103058504 GCF_016835505.1 Polypterus senegalus | reverse complement strand
CTCGACTAAAACTCTCCAAAATGTTTTCAGGGCAAGATCCAACCTGTGAACGCTGCAAACTAGTTCCAGCCTCACTGGGTCACATGTTCTGGGCCTGCACCAAACTAATATCATTCTGGACGAAAATTTTTAATTACCTTTCAGACAGCCTTGGACTCACAATCCCTCCTAACCCATTAACAGCTGTGTTTGGTGTTCTTCCAGATGGGCTTAAAGTGGAGAAGGACAAACTGTGATTGCATTCACTACACTTTTGGCACGCAGACTTATCCTGATAAACTGGAAGAATCCAAACTCTCCTCTTTTAAGTCAGTGGGTAACTGATGTGTTATACTATTTGAAACTGGAAAAAATCAAATACTCAGAGGATCAGTACGGACTTTTTTCAAAACATGGCAGGATCTAATGAGTAATATTTTAAAATAATCTCATAAAGCACAGAGAATCTATTAATTTAGGTATGTTTATAGGTCTTAAATTGCATGCTGTTTGGCTTGCTCTCTCTCTTAGGGGTGGGGATAGATTTTTTCTTAACTCAAATTTTCTTTATTTAAAACTTGATTGATTTGTATGGAATGCAATAAAATTAATAAAAATAAAAAAAAAAAAAGTGTCGGGAGTGAAGTTTAGCATTCAGACCCATTTAAGATTACAAGGGTCCAGAGGTGAGCTATAGCTTTCCATTGATTCACACTTTTGTTTTCAGAAAAGAGAAGGGCATCAAAATCTCAAATCCTACCTCAGTTTATCAGCTTTCCAAGCAGTCCAAATGAATGCACTATGCAGATTTTGACCCTTTTTAAAACAGACCAAGCTGTTAATAAACTGGCATATTTTTTGTTTTTGCCAAAGAATTGTTTAGTAATGCCAAGACATTGCTAAGTAAATGGGCTTAAAGTAATAACCCCAGCCCACCTTAAATACCTTTGCACCTCTCCATCAGTGTCTTTGTTTTGTAAATACATCGATCAGCACAAGCAACAAGCAGCCTGCTGTTCCATCCCCTGCCTTGATGGAGCTCAGCTCGGGCAAAAAGCTCTCAAAGCTAAAGGCTCCTTATTTGCATGTGAGGTTCCTGGAGTTATATTGGGTAAATAGTACAGTATATCATTATTTGGAATACATGCATGTCATGTGTGTTCCATGTCTACAAAGATCTGGGTAAGTGTAGGATATCTTATATATATATATATATATATATATATATATATATATATATATATATATATATATATATATATATATATATATATATATATATATATATATATATATATTATATAGATATATTATATCTCTCTATTATAAAGGGAAATCCTGGGATGAGACTTTCTCTGAGATAATTTCAACTCCCGCGAAAGACAATTTCAGGTCCCGCGAGACAAGACTTTCCCCTCTCCTCTCAAACATTTACAACCATGCCCATGGTCCACTCACTTCACATTCGTGTGAATGCTATTGTCAGACACAGTTCCTGCACTCTCTGCTCCAAAAGGGGTCAGAAACAAAAGACAAAGAGAACAAGACAAAGTAGAACATCGGCGCGATAAGCATGCAGGTTAGAGATTATGAAAGTACTAAAATTTGAAAGTCTCCAAAAACTGATAGGAAAGATCACACTAGCACTAACAAATGGAAATTATTACTCAGTGAAATAATGTAACAGTGAAATGAGATCGAATATATAAACATAGGTACAGTAATATGACAGAAATATGTAGATATTGTTTGGATTTAAACTTTAAGTCGTGGATTTGTAGATCGTCTAATTTGTGTTGCAATCAAGGAAAAGTAGTGTATTTTCCCAATGAAGAAGTGTATCCACTTAAAAGGTTTGTTGTTTGGTGAATGTGACCACATACGCGAGCGGCACAGACACAAAGTGACTGGCACATAGCGTCTGCCCTGGGGTTGGCGAGCGAAGCGAGAAGGGGGTAGAACCCCCTTGTTGTAGAAATAATAATAGTATTACACTACTCAAAACGCAGAGCACCCGGGTCAATAAACTCCCTGTCGATTGACATTTGAGCTTGAGTTTTTAACTCATTGACAGCCACAAGTTAATTGAATGCTTTTTTTTCCCTTTGGTTATATTCTTGAATTAAAGCACACGTGTTTATTTGATATTTGAACTAAAGTCTTCACACATTATACACATCAGGTCATTATTAGTATAACATGGAAAAGGTTTCTGCTTTAGGTATGTGTTTAGCATTTCTTGCATTTTTCAGCATTTCCTTTCATCCTAAAATTACCCAGATCTTTGTAGACATGGAAAACACGTGAGATGCACGCATTCCAAATAACGATAAACTGTATTATTCACCCTATATAACTCCAGGAACCTCACACGCAGATAAGGAGCCATGAGCTGGGAGAGCTTTTTGCCTGAGCTGAGCTCCATCAAGGCAAAGGCTGGAACAGCAGGCTGCTTGTGCTGGTCGACGCATTTACAAAAGGATTTAAGGAGGGCTGGGATTATGAGTTTTTTGGTAGGCTTCAGGAATTCTAGTGTTAATCCATCAGTCAGTATTTGAGGTAAGCGCGAAATATCTGTATGGGAATCAGCCGATCAAGTAACATGGAATCAATGATCGGTATTGGCCTTAAAAAACCACATCGGAGCATCCCTAAGTCATAGGCATATGTAAAAAGTTTTACCCAAGTTTGTTGTATCATTGAAACTAAATGAATGAAACACAGATAGCTAGAAATACTAAGCGATGACAGCCAATATAATAAGCAGATAAAACTTCAAGTTAAATACAACACTACTACTGTATTACTTTTAAAACTGATTTAAAATTACTATAAATAACAAATATGCATTGCATCAAAGCCAGTTGAGCCCTGGTACACCTTCATCCAATAAAAAGCAGGGTTCACTGCTCTTCTTTGCTGCAAGTGGAGCACAGAGTGGCCATATTTACTCCTAGAAAACAACATGAGAAACAGACAAATCAAGCTCAAAACTTTACCACCGAGGCCAGAGACCTGCCATGTTTGTACGTGTGGGCAGGGAAAGCTGTACAGTCAACAAAGAATTATCACAAATGTCTAGTTAATTATTGATTTACTCCCTCATTAGCAATCATATTTGTGAGGGATTTTCCTTTTATTCTAGATTATGCTCTTTCTATATGTAACAATCACGACAAATATCCGTCTTCTAACCTGCTACATTACCAAGTAATATTACTGTGGATGAAAAAAGGTTAAAAAGCACAAGACTACCTCCAAACTTGTGAACATAAGGTCAATTCTGAACTAATGCCCACTGTTTATAAATGAACTTTCAAAAAGAACCATTTAAAGAAACAAAAAACTGTTATGAAAATAAGTACTTTCCATATGATAAAATAGTGCTCTGTGCTGGTAGTCTAATGCTACTAATAGATTGATTTTCAGTGCCACTGCAAGCTGCTTGTCATGGTTTAGAAAAGGAATGCAAGTCAGAGGTGTGGTAACAGAGAAAAGGGCAAGTGTACAATGTCACTCAATTAACTCATTTCAAATTATCGATTAAAAGGCATTATAAAGGTTAGTCCATAACTATCAGTGTGATAAAAAACAATAGTTTGTATGAAAAAAAGATATGCAAACTTGATGCATGTGCAATTAAAGCTGCTCAAGTGTTAAACAAGAAATTGTTATATTTATGTTTCTAGAAATTGTAAATCTATGAAGTGTCAATTTCATCAGGTACACAGTAGATTAAAACTTTTACTTAAGTGTTTTAAAATAATTTCATGGTGAACTAAACCTAATTCATATAGAAAGCTTAAGACATTCAGCAGTTCTGATGAAAAAGTTTTAATTGCTTATAATAATTGTGAATAATTTGAGAATATTCACTCTTTTAAAATCAAACTCAAAAATGAACTAGAAAACTACTGCAATGATAAATTATTGATATTATTTGAATATGCCCAACACTCAAAGAAGCATACAATTATTAATCCATCATTTTTAAGCATATTTCAATCCATTTCTTGCTCACTGGGAGTGAAGTCCATCTTGATATTTTTTGGCTCAAGGCACAAACCTACTCTTAATGTGGTGTTCAGACAACTTAAGGGCACTCAACACCACATTTATTTGTTGAGCGCTTAAAACACAGCATTACAACTGACCGAAGTGCTGTACAGTTACAACAAGCAGGACTAAAAGCAAAATATTAAAAACAAACATTAAGAGAGAATTAAAACAGAGATACTAAAAACAGGTCAGGGAACCAAATAAAATAGAGAAAATAGCAAAAGGCAAGTGGAAAATAAAACAGGTTAAGAATTAAAAGCCAATGTGAAGAAATGCGTTTTTAGGCGAGATTTGAATGTGGCGACTGAAGCTGCTTGCCTAACCACTAAGGGCAGGGAGTTCCAGAGCCTGGGTGCACAGACGGAGAAAGCCCTTTCACCACGAGCTTTAAAACGTGCCTTGGGAATGGTTAGGAGCAGCTGATCTGCGGATCTAAGAACACGAGGGGGATTGTGACAATGGAGCAAGACACTCAAATAGGCGGGGGCTAGACCGTTTAATGCCTTATAGCTGAGGAGGAGAATCTTAAAATCGATTCTGAATCTAACCGGCAGCCAGTGCAGGGTTTTTAAAATCGGTGAAATGTGTTGGATTCTGCTAATTCCAGTTAGAAGCCTTGCAGCCACATTTTGAGCCAGTTGGGAGTCTAGAAAGAGTGGCTTTACTGATACCAAAAAGGCAGGAATTAGAGTAGTCAAGCCGGGACGTAATGAATGCATGGATTACTGATTCCAGGAGGTGGTTAGACAGAATAGGCTTGAGTTTGGCGATTAGCCTTAGATGGAAAAAGCAGGATTTTACTGTGCTGTTGACTTGAGCATCCATTTTCAGGAACATATCCATTTTGATTCCAAGATTGGAGACAGACGAAGTTACTGGAATGGGAAGAGAAACGAGGCCAAGGGGTGGAGCCTGTTTGCAGTCGGGACTAAAAACAATGACCTCGGTTTTTGAATCGTTCAGGTGAAGGAAGTTTACAGCCAGCCAGTCCTTAATGTCAGCTAGGCAGTCGAGGAGAGGTTTGGTGGAGTCAGTTGGCTTGAGGGAGAAATAAATTTGGCAGTCGTCAGCATATAGGTGATATGAAATTGCATGTTTTCTAAAAATTGCACCTAAAGGCAGGATGTAGATTGAAAAAGTAGTGGCCCTAAAATGGAACCCTGGGGGACCCACATGGGAGTGGGACTGATTCAGATGAAAACTCGTCTAGCATGACTCTGAGAGTCCTGTTGCAGAAATATGACCTGAACCAGTCGAGGGCTAAGCCAGATACACCAGCCCAGGATTCGAGTCGGGAGATCATGACGTCGTGGTCGATTGTGTCGAAAGCAGCAGATAAGTCGAGAAGAACCATAACCACGTGGAGTCCTGAGTCCAATGCCAAAAGGACGTCATTTAGGACACGTAAATGCGTGCTTTCTGTGCTGTGTTGGGGCCTAAAGCCTGACTGAAAAAGATCCATTACCTGATGGTCCTGTAGGTGATGAGTTAATTGCTCATAAACTACTTTTTCTAGTATTTTTGACAAGAAAGGTAGTTTGGAGATTAGACGAAGATTGGAAAGAACAGCAGGGTCAAGATCAGGTTTTTTCACAATTGGATGTAGAACTGCGTGTTTGAAAGCACGAGGAACTATAGCCGAGGCTAGACTACTAGTTATGATCTTTAGGACATCATATCGAATCACAGGAAACACATCTTTCAGCAGTAAAATTACTTAAGCAAAAATATTTTTGGTATTTTTATAGTAATAGTTAATGAGTGTTTGGTAAAGGTACATACTTCCATAGCAGGCATAGATACTTTGTGATTAATAATAATCAATTAAGTAGGTGTGGAAGAAAAATGTATTAGCTTAGTTGTTTAACATATTAACATTTTTTTTTAAACTATGTTACACAGGAAAAAGAATGAAGGGGAATAGAGCCAGGGGTGTTGAAAATTGCTAGTTATATGAAAATACAGATTGAGAGTTTAAATTTCATGTTAATTTTCATTTTCTCTAGGATTAATTGACAAGCAATACAAATACGCAGATCACTATCACTACAAGAAAAAGAACAATAAGCTATAATATGCTTTGTGTTTCAACTTAAATGTTTTGAAAATTTCACTTAAATGATTTACAAGATGCTACCTTGTTTGATTATACAAATTCTTTTTCAACTCTAAAGATGATTTATAAACTTACAACTTTTTCTTATACTTTTAACATGATTTTTGTTTCAGGCCAACTACAATAAGAATGATTATTTTTTATAATAATACAGAAAAGAAACAAAAGAATAATTTGCAGGACCAGATATAACCTGTACATAAGCCTTTTCTTCATTTCCTATAATCTATTAATACATTAAATTTACACACCATTACCAATATTTGGCTATATGATTTCCTCAGATATCAGTTCATATTTAATACTCAATATCCATTCATAACAGCGGGGACAGAAGCATAATGGAAATAGAATGTTGTTATAAAAGATCAGAGAAAACTTTGAAATGTTCAGAGCTCGGCTTAATCTGAGGATGTCTCCAATTGTTACAACATCACTGCCACATCCTCATACAGACCTCAATAGAATAACAGCAAAGGAGACAGTTCTATCTACGACTTGTGTGCTGCAAATGGAAATATCTCCCTGCTGAAAGTTCAGCTACTAAAAGAGGACACTTGTTCAATTTAATTAGTTTGTTAAATTTTCTACATTTTTTACTGTGAGTTTTATTAAAAAGGCATATGTGACTGATGAAGTCCATACCAAATCAAAGCTAATTATAACAGTTTACCCCACTTCTCCATACATAATGTTCATAAAATGTGCTGGCTTCAAATGTCATAGTGATGATTGTGACTGCTCAGTATCATAAGCTTACATTTTTACCAGACTATAAAATTTAGGCTATTTAATGAGGAAGAGAGGGGTTAATGGGAAAGAAAAAAATATTGAAATGTGTCCATCCTACAAGCTTGATAATCTACAGGAATACTCTTAAATTCTAATATGATAAAACATGGGCTATAATACAAAGCGCTTGCAGTACAGAAAAATCATACTGCACATTTCACACCCTATTCGTTATCTTTCACAGTCACACGCAATGAATTTAAAGTCGGTTTATTTCGTAAGAAATTTTTTATTCCTGGGGTACCTGCTGGGACGGATACCATCATAAGCCTGATCAATAACGATGAGAAGGTTTATATCAAAGAGATTGTACTTCTGACAAAGAGGGTACAATGTGTCTTGGCTATTGTTAAAATAACTCACCAATGCCTTTACTTCCTTAGATATCTGAAGAAATCTACAATTTCTCAATCTATCAGATTCTATAGATGAACACTGCAATTTGTCTTCATTAGCTGCATGACTCTGGAATAGCAGTAAAGAATATTGCTAACACAACTACTGTTCAGGAAATAGGTTAAAAATTCCAGGCATCCAGTAATCTTTTACTCTGTATGTAAAGCGAGCTTGGGTTTGTGAAAGGCGCTCAATAAATGCAACTTATTATTATTATTATTAACATGATTGCTTCTTGCATTTAAATTGCCAATACACTGTATGGTACATTTACTTTAATGTACCAAGCTGTAGTATCTGTATAATCTTTGTTTTGTTTTTGCCTTTTAGATGGTACTGTATTATTGTACCAATCTGAAGCAAACATGCAAATAATTCCATGTTATGTACACATGACAAATATTAACATGAATGAACATGGATGTGACAAACACAAAAAAACATTTTCAATGACTGGTGGAATAAACACATTTTTTTCTTTTTGAACTTAACAGCTTGAAAAGTACCACTGAAGGATAGGAATAAATTTAGTTTGGAAGATAACTATAGAAAGCTAGTCCATTGGTGAGTCTCCTTTTCATTTAGTAATGCAAAGCAGAACAGCAGTCACATTAATTTACAATTACACATTAAAACATGGGTAAATATCAGACAAGTGGTATTAAGTGTTCCTTATTAAATCTACATGTCCCAAGTCTGAAAAATGTTAATTACAAGGTTCATTTTTAATTAAACAAATTTAACCACAGCATAATATAGTGAATACATAAACTTAATATTTATTCTGATCTTAGAGAACAGTTGCTGAAACATATGTCATATTAAGTGAACCTTGACAGAGATTATAATGTATTAACAATGGATGGTGTACATTGTTTATGGTAGACCCTGAAATGGGCAGATGCTCTTCAAGTTAGCTTTAGGTATTGGGAAGGTTATTCAAATCTGCTGGTCTTGGTAGTTTTATAATAAAGATTCACAAATGTTGCTTGTTCATTCTGCTCCCCAATCATAATGTATTAGCAATTAAGAACTACAGCTATTGTATAAATACATTTTTATTTAACGAAACAGCAGAAAAATATTTTGCTCAGTCCTAAACATAGCTCATCACTGTGTATACCTCACTGGCTGACAAACTCTAAAGTTGCAGCAGACTAGAAGAAATGAATGCATTTCATTCCATGAATTCATAAAGGAGGATTCATGACTATAGCAAAGGTTATTTCAAGAACACTGCCACCCCCTCAGACTCATCAGTGATTAGTTAACATGTTCAATTTTGCAATGCTTAAATCGCCACTGAGAGCTAAAAAATTTTTAAAATATAAATATTTGTATTAGTGCCCTCCTCAAACCAAACACCCTTGTCAATCTATTACACAGGACTGTACAGTTTACATACTACATGCAAGTAAGGAAACAACACTAATAAAAATTCAGTTAAGTTTTTGTAATCAGTAGGTAAAGGTGGTAAGTTCAGACTGTACTCAAAGAATTTGCATTTAGACTTCATTGGAGAGCACTTTCCTAAATTCTATCTATCAGCAATGACTTTGGGACAATTAAATAAAATTAAAAGTTTACTAAACACAAAAATTAAGCATAAATAAAATTGTGTACAAGCTCAGAAGACTCAAAAACAATGTACATATGTTTTGCTAATTAAAAGTGTTACTTGTAGGAACTGTCAACATGAAAGTGTACTGGACTTCTCTCTCCCCAAGGGAAGATACAATTAAAATATTCTACAAGGCTAAACATCAAACACATACATAAAAATAGGAATACTTTTAATTTCTTAATAGGATTTTTTTTCTTTTTACTTTATACACAAAACATTTATACATATACATGAAACATATACAAAGCAACTGGGGAATAGGAAGAACTGAGAAAATGGATTTTAAATTTTTAGTTCATAACCTCTGATGAGTCCAATCAACAAATACATAGAGTCCAAGCAAATGTAATGTTAAAGAATTCTGTCCTTGAATGTGGCTGCACTACCTTCTTGAAATTAAATCCTAAATCTGTTGAAATGCTAGGTATAGCATCGTTCACACAATTTGGTTATAGTTACTTATCTCCAGCAGTGTCACATAAGCACTAAAAGTGTTTAGCAAGTGTCTGTTAGATAATTTTACTTAATGAAACTTAAGCAAGTAAAAGAATGCATGCAGTATATGGTCTATATATAAAAAAAGCAGTTTCAGCTTATTTCAGTTAACTGTACATTTCAAAACACCCAAAGAAGCCAAGAGTTATCACTGAAGGGACAATATGAAGTGGACAGGCAATAAGGAAAGCCATGCAGGCTCCTATCAAAATACTGTACCTGACTAATTACAAAAGAAAATAGAACCAAACATAATGGATATATGGTAAGGGGTAAAAAACTTTAAACAATCAGAGTATTCATTCCTGAAAAAAAGACCAACAGGTGATTTAAAAAAAGTGACCGCTTGAACTATCTTTACAAAAACATTCCAAAATAAATTACATCAAGTTCATAAATGTATATTATACATACTTCACTTTGCAGGATTGAACTCGTGACCTTTTGATTCCCAGTCGGCAGCTGATTCTATTGCGCCACGGAGGCAGTCATAATAAACAGGTGTCAATGTCGCATGTTAAGGGGGCTTTTTGCTTCTGCAGTTATATTTTTGAATAAAAGCGCAATTGTGTTAGATTTGTATCTTTTGTGAAAGTATTTCTTTGATACTTCAGGCTTCATACATTATATAGTTTATGCCTACATTTTGTCATCTACTAGTAGAATATAAAAAAATGTCTCTGTTTTAACAATGTGTTTACACAGATTACTGTAGAAACAGAACAGACATGAAATGCGTGTGTTCCAAACAACAGTCTATTATTTCCACTCTAAAACTCCACTTCACTCCCAGAAAATCAATCAAGGCATGAGCTGGGAGAGGTTTGTGCATGTTCTAAGTCGGTGGGGGGATGGAAGAGCCGGCTGCTTGCAGCCTGATTTTTATCAGCACATTTAGATGACAAAAGACACTGGTGGAGTGCTGTGAACAATTTTAAGAAGCGATATAAGGTGGGACAGATTTACAAGTTTTTTTCGTAGGCTCTGGTAATTCTAGTGTTAAGTGTTCATGAGGGCTAGGGAAGCACTGGCCAACTATACTGGACCAATTATTGGGGCCAAAAATGTGACCACTGTGCTTTACAGGTAAAATTATGTCATGTAGAGACAGACAGTCAGACAGAGAACTAATCTTGTCTGTGGAATTATTGGTAGGAAGCTAGAAATCTCTGCTGATCTAGGTCTCATTTATTTTTATGAATGTCGGTCTGTCCAGTAATGGCAGCTTGGGATCTGCCTATTGGTAGATACTGCAATTCATCAACTGGTGAAAGGGGGCTTGTATCCAGCAGCAGACAGAGCAGGAACTGCAGCATCAACCATTTTGGCAGGAGAGGCCTCTTATGCTTCTAGCATCTGGGTGATGGAGGACTGGTGCTGTACACTAACAGGAGGGGTAGGGGAGTGCATGAAAGAGGAAGAGTTGCACACTGGCTGCAACTGAGCGTGGCCATCTCAAACATCCAAAACTAATTGACTCTGTGGGTTTGAGAAAGTTTTACTCCCAATTCACAGGGTTATGAGCAACTTCTCATTTGAAGAGCTTTTGGACTATAGTGTCACTGCACTCCTGAGGGCCATATCTTCAGTGAAACTTTGTCAGATGCTTTCACAGACTGGGACTATATGCTTCCCTCCATCAGCAAAAATCTCTCTTGAACTTTCTCAACCCCATCGTGATTTTTGATCTCTGTAAAGAAAATGTGAAATCCTTGGCACCTGGCTAGGTTGCCTTCCTTCTAGAGCCCTAAGGAATGATGGGACATTAGTTTTTTGTTCACTCTCTAATTTATTACTGTAAACTCATACACCTTTGTCCATATAAAAAGGATATTTTATATATGCACAAAAAGTTGCATATCTAGAAATGAATTGAAGACAACAGTAATTTCAATGTGTGAGCATCATTCTGTAAAAAGTGAATATGAAAAACTAAAATTATTTACATTACAATTAAAAAAAAACCTCAAGGCTGTATTATGTACTAATTTACTGGCAAAATTCTTGACCAACTCCACATCATGGATCAAACTACCAAACAGTTATCTTGAACCTTCAGAGATTATAACCGTTTATCAGGTATTTCTTTTTAATGTCACTGACATGAGGGTGGTGTGATTTACCTTATTTTACATGGATTATTATGATAATGCATGTACTTATAAAAAATACTTTAGATTGCCAGTTCGGAACTAGTAATAGGTCTTAAGTAAAACCCACTTTATGTGTTCTACTCACAGAATGCCAGAAAAGAACCAGTATAAAGTAAACATGTATGGACAAAAAAAAAGTGGAAGGGTAAAGTGATAAGCTAAGGTGGTGGAAATTTCAAGGACATAAGTCATGTCTACACAGAACTGGCCAAATGGCATGAGACCTGAACATGACAGGGGAGTTGTCCAATTGGTCCAAAAGATATAACAGTGAATCACAAAAAATCAACATAAATTCAGGAGTGTCTCTCTCTCTTTTTTATTCCATCAAACCATCCACAGACCATGCTGAATCAGAGACTAATCAGCTTACTAAGCCAAAGACGCACCTAGTTATCTGGGGATACCGGATGCCTAGACTGCTAAAGAGAACAAGCTGCTATCCATTCAGGTGTCACATACTTTTTACTTTGGTTCTGTTTTGTGCACACTTAAAAATGTTTATATATAAACTATGAATAAAAGAGTAAACTTTCTCTCATGCAAGTTTTGATAGTTTATCTTGTCAACTAGGTGGGGTCACAGATATAAAAGAAAGGTATAAATATTTAACACAGTAGTACTCAACCCCGGCTGTGACAAGTACAGCTACAGGTTGCAGAAATATCTTAGTAACAGACAGATGACACAAGGGCCATGTGGGGATTTGGCAAATTTGGTTCAGGTTTTCATAATAGTATGAAATTAAATATTGGGTTACCCAAGGTTTTTTCATTATAAAAAGGTCATATTTGATAAATCTGAACTAAAATTAGTAATAGACCTTTCACAACTAACATCTCATTTTCTTATCTTTCAAAACTGCTTTTCCTGTTGTGGCAGCATGACTTCCCTGTCCCCAGTTACAGATTCCAGGGGCCTCATGTATAAATGGTGCATACGCACAAAAATGTTGCATATTCCCGTTTCCACGCTCACATCACGATGTATTAAAAACTGAATTTGGAGTAAATCCACACACATTCTCACGGTAGCTTTCTCCACCCCTTGTGTACACACATTTGTGCTCAGTTTTGCAAACTGCTGGCACCCAGTGTCAAAGCAGTGCTACTATTCCTGTGTAGTTTCCCTTTCTTTTTAAAAATCACATCCATAACATGGGATTTATCTAATACACTGAAATTAACAACATATTGTTTATAAATGGCTTCATCCCAAGAGCTATAAACACATTCAATCATTACATCAAGTGCTCCCAGTTGAACTGTTTGTACTTATGATTACCTCACTGTAAACCTGCACTACAACACTGCACACCCTGAGCCACTTGATGAACCATTTGTACTATCTGCATTGAATGTACATATTTATTGTACTTATGCTTTCATATTATATATTTTCATTATTTTTTTAATTGCATTATTATTATTATAACATTGTAAAGGAAAATAAGTTCATGGAGGATTTGCATAGCATATTGAATCTTATTGTACCATGCAATGACAATAAATGAATTCAAATCAATTCAATAGAAGAGAGCATGCATTTTCAGATGATAATGATGACTGGCTTCTCAGTAGATTTAGATTTCTAAGCTTTAAACATGCATTATGAAGATTTTTCAATGTTCCTTAAAAGGTTTGAAGAATCGGCATTCTAAGCTTACAGCTGGTTTGACATTTATTAGAGAGCTTATTGTGTACCACCAATTACATTCAGTGACATGTGGAAATGAAAGTACAAAGTAAAAATTTTGACAAAGTGTATACTATACACCTTAAGTTGGGGCTCAGCTAGGTCTCAGTGAATCAAAACACATTACAAAGGGACTTGTGTGAAAGCTAACTGATGCAAAAGCAAAGTCTGCCCAGCTTGTTCTCTGTGGACTGGAGGTTAGCCAGCAGGATGGTGGAGATTGGAGTCTAGGTTGGGTGCTCCCACAGCCTAGTCAGGACTCCGCATCACCTTCTGTTTGTCTGGGTCTGGCGTAGACATTATTTTTTAATCTGCTCACAGAGTTACAAATAATATCTTCTGATAACCTTGGAATTTTGAAGTCTACAGAAGCTAATGTTTACCAGTGTTGTATATATTAGGGATGCACGATAATATCGGCCACAGATAATTATCGGCCGATAATAGACAAATATGACGTCATACAGATAATTCCGATAATGAAAAATCCACCGATAAAATGGACCGATAATAAAACCCTCCCCCTACTATGCTCTCGGCTCCTCACCCCCGCCCATCCTGCAAGCTTCTGTCGCATGTAAGTGACGTCACAGATCTGTCTGCAAGACAACACACTGGAAAACATGGCGGTGAATTCCTCCGTGTGGGCTTTCTATAGCGTGTCAGAGAAAGATGATTCACTCGCTGTTTGTAATGCATGTTCTGCAAAAGTGCCACGAGGGGGTAAAAAAAGAACAAGCTACAACACAACAAATTTTATAAGTCACTTAAAAACCAGACACCGCGACGACGTGTGGAAGGAATATGAATCTGCTACCAGTGCTAAGGTTAGCGCTCTTCTCGACAACAAACGAAAAGCCTCTGCACTGGTAACTATTGGCGAGGTATTTGATAAATGTAAAAACTTTACTAAAAAGTTCAACAAGAATGACCCACGAGCTAAGGGGATTAGCGACAGAATCATGGAACTAATAGCCTTTACTGACCAGCCGTTTTCTTTCGTAGAGGACCTAAGCTTTCAGCAGCTAATGCACTATTTGGAGCCACGTTATGAAATACCCAGCCGCGCTACTTTTCAGACACCTGTCTACCAGATCTGTACCAGGTTCTTGCAAAACACATTCATAGTTTGCTTGACAAAAATGCGAAACACATCAGTCTTACCACGGACATATGGACTTCTGATGTTAGTCAGGTGAGCATGCTAAGCATGACTGCTCAATGGCTTGATAAAGAATACAACATGCACAGGGCCACGCTCAACGCACAGGAACTCCCTGGATCCCACACTGCCCAAGCGATCAACAACACATTTGAAAAAATATTTCAGCACTGGAATATAGGGAAGAAGATTGTGCATGTTGTGCTGCGGAACAATGCACGGAACATGATCAAGGCAATGGAGTTGTGCGGGGTTGCCAGCCTGGGCTGCATGGCCCATACTTTACAGCTCGCAGTAAACGAAGCTGTCCTAAGTCAAAGGACTGTATCTGACTGTATTGCTATAGGGCGTAAAATTGTTGGCCATTTCAAGCACTCACAAGTAGCCACTTCAACTCTGGCACAGTTAAACATGAGACTTGGAATAACACCTGCACGTCTTCAACAAGATGTGAACACTCGATGGAATAGCACATTTTATATGCTCAGGAGCCTATTGCAGCAAAAGCAGGTGCTTGCAGCGTATGGAGTTGACAATAAATTACCCGCAACACTGAGCCCATTGCAATGGACCCTTATTGAGAACATGCTTACCATTCTAGATCCGTGTGAGCAGCTGACGAGAGACATAAGCAGAGCCACTGCTACAGCTGCTGATGTTATTTCTGCAGTTCAAGCTTTGAAACGCTTCTTAACAAAGAATGTTCCCACAGACCATGGTGTGAAAACATCCAAGAGCACGCTGTTAGAGGCTGTTAACATACGGTTTGATCACATTGAAGCGGAGCCACTGTACGTATTGGCAACCATTTTGGACCCCAGATACAAGGACCGGTACTTCACTACAAGCAAACAACAGGCGAGAGAAATGCTACAGGAACGGTTGGAGTCCAGCCTGGACCCCTGTGATTCACTATGTAAGTTTTTTTTCCATATATTACTTTTTAAATAAATAAGTGTGTATTAAACATTTTTAGAGGACTAGCGCTCAATTGCAGGTTGTGTTATAAATTGACATGAGCAGTTAAAATAATAAACCTTGTTTTTTGTGTCCCAGCAGACAGTCCAGATAAACCACAGGCACAGACCACCAAAGCAGATGGGAAGAGTTCAACTTCTCTCCTTGACATGTATGCTGAAATCCTTAAAGAAAATGATGATGGCACTCAACATGCAGGGCTGAGCGACACTGTTGTTGTGGAGGTACATTGCTTTCTTTTTTTTTTAAATTAAAATTTACTGAAAAATGGACTGACTGAACTTAAAAATATTTCTATTTTAGATGCAAACATATCTCTCTGAGTCTACACTTCCAATGAGCCCAGAGAACCCACCTGAAAACCACAAGACCACCATGACACCACTTGAGTACTGGAACAGCAACAAGTACCGTTTCCCACACCTGGCACAGCTTGCACGCAAATACTCCGCCCCCTGCACTAGCATTGATAGCGAGCGTTTGTTTTCTGCTGCTGCAAATGTACTGGATGAGAAAAGAAACAGAGTAAGCTGTGACAAAGCAGAGATGCTGCTTTTTGTTAAGAAAAATCTCCCACTGATCAGACCCCAGTTAACAAAGAAAAAATAAATGAAATATAGCTGTTGTTCTATGCCTTTTTGGCATTCTGATTTGTAAGGTCATGCTGCTGTTGCTATGTTATGTTTGTGAAAAGTCCAGTTTGTTAAGGCCCAACTTTATAAGACTTAGCTAGCAGCCATTTATTTTGCACTTAAGTTGAAGATTAATGCACTTTATTACAAGACTAAGCAAAATTCACTTTATTTGAGGAGTAAACAAGCATTTTATTTTAAGAGTAAGCTAGCATTTTTTGCACTTTTATTTAGGCTAATAATTTTTGTATTGAGAAAATGCACTTGTTGCATTATTTAAGATCAAGTCTTATTTGTTCTGGCAATTGTAAAGGCCTTTCATTGTTGACAGATTATCAAAGCATGTTATTTATGCTGAAAAAAGTTAATAAAATAACTTTTTGTACAATGTGTTCAGTTTCTTTTCAGATGAATATACTGCTATATGTTTATTGGATTAAATCAGAGCTATACTTACTTTGTACTTATACATATTTACTCAGGTATTTTAAAAATGTAATTATCGGTTGGTTATCAGTTATCGGATATAAGAAGCAGGAATTATCGGTTATCGGTATCGGCTGTGAAAATTCATTATCGTGCATCCCTAGTATATATTATGTTGCCTTTACTCAGCTATATCTTGTAATCTTGTAAATGACACTCTATTCCTTCAGCTTTATTTACACTGATGGCTTAAGAAAAGATTTGATGCTACAGAAAAGTAGGGCAGTAGAGGTTGACAAAACATCATTGTAGTGAGCAGGGTTCCAGACTGCAACTGTAATGGTCACAAATGCAACCAAAAATAGGTTTGGTGATTATAATTTCTACTTTGTTTGCCAGTGGAGAATAAAATCATTGAAGCTTTAAACTAATTACATTGTCACAGAAGAAAAAGAACATATTTTATTGTTGAGAAGACATGCTATTAACAAACATGTCAGTACTAGGTATGAATTCCCCCTTGGAGTTTTGTGAGCCACTTTCCAGTAAAAGCTTGTTTATATCTTATACTTGACCCTGAGTGTGAGAGTTGTGCGTTAAATTACATCAAACTTGGAGATGAATGTGCAAAAATCTAACTACACGGCACGGCACAGCAGCTGTGTATCACAAATTATGAAAGAGAGGTTGGTGACTGTTGTGCCAAAATGATGAACAAAGGGCTGAATATGACACAACAAGCAGTCAAACCAGAAGGAAGACAAGCAAAACATTTGAGATGCATCTGTCCATCATGTAGGTCCCTCACGAGAATATTAAACTCGCTCTTGGATTGGGGCTCTCTAGTACTGCTGTGAATTGCCAATAGATTGACGAGTGGGCTGGTTTGGGTTTAGAATGTCACATAAACTGCTACACAGCAGTTCAAAAGTACTACATGGCACCAACTAAACAGGTGCATGACTGCATCTCTTTTCATAACTGCTTTCCTATGTAATAAGATGCAGAATGAGTTTACCATTCAGAAAACTTTATTCTGTGCACACAACTCATCTGTGATTTCAAAATAGTTAATTGAAAAATATCTGTCTTTTTCAACCACTACTAGAAATGCTGATAAACCCCAGTTTGACTATAACACGAGTAAGGCAATGAAAGACGAATATGATGTTTTCTCAACCTTCTGTTTCAACCGGTTTATCCACTATAAGAATTACAGGGAAGAATTTCAGAACTCCTTCGCTTCAAGAATTTGACTGGCCGAGGTATGATAACACAAAGCAGATAATGTACTGTGACTTTTGCTCTAAAGCAAGAAAAAAATGGCTGACAAAACAGAGTTTATCACTGGAACAAATCATTTCAAAAAGGAAACCATGAAAAAAACGGTAACAGCCAAATGCATAAAAATGCTCGTGATTGCGTTCTCACAAAGCACACTCTTCAGGAAACTCTGTTTTCACATGCTTGATATACTGCCTGTGCTAAACAGCAAACAAAACTCTTCTTCTTCTTTCAGCTGCTCCTGTTAGATGTTGCCACAGTGGAACATCTTCTTCTATATCCTTCTGTCCTCTGCATCTTACTCAGTTACACCCTCCACCTGCATATCTTCTCACACCACATCCATAAACCACTTAGGCCTTTCTCTTTTCCTTTAACCTGGCAGCTCCATCCTTAGCATCCTTTTCTCAATATATCCAGCATATCTCCTCTGCATGTGTCCAAAACAATACAATCTCATCTCTCTGACTTTGTCTCCAAACAGTCCAACCTGAGCCGACTCCCTAATGTACTCATTTCTAATTCTGTCCATTCTCATCACACCCAGTGCAAATCTTAACTGCAACCTCCAGCTCTGTCTTCCGTTTTTTGGTCAGCATCACTATCTCCTACCCATACAGTATATAACATAGGCTGGTCTCATTACCATCCTGTAGACCTTCCCTTTCACTCTTGCCGATACCCACCTGTCACAAATCAATCCTGACCCTCTTCGTCACACACTCTACCCTCCCAGCACTCTCTTCTTCACCTCTCTAACATTCCATGTTACTCTGTACTGTTGATTTCATGTATTTAAACTCATCCACCTTTGCCAACTCTACTCCCTGCATCCTCGCCACTCCTGTGACCTCCCTCTCATTTACATACATGTATTCTGTCTTGTTCCTACTGACCTTCATTCCTCTACTTTCAAAAGCATATCTCCACCTCTCTGGGGTCTCCTCAACCTGCTCCCTAACATTGCTACAGATCACAAAGTCATCAGCAAACATCACATGACACGGGGACTTCTGTCTGATCTGATCTATCAACCTGTCCATCAACACTGTAAAAAAGAAATGTCTCAGAGCCGATCCCTGATGTAATCCCACCTCTACCTTGAATGCATGTGTCACTCTTACTGCAGACCTCACCACTGTCACACATCCCTCGTACATATCCTGTACAACATACTTCTCTGCCACTCTTGACTTCATCATACAATGCCACAACTCCTCTCTAGGCACCCTGTCATATGTTTTCTCCAGATTCACAAGGCTCTACATTTCTCCATCAACATCCTCAGGGCAAACATCACATCTCTGGTGGTCTTTCCTGGGATGAAACCATACTGCTGCTCAATAATCATCACCTCCATTCTTAACCTAGCTTTCAATATTCATTCCCATAACCTCATGCCGTGGCTCATCAATTTTACCCTGCTGTAGCTACTACAGCTCTGTACATCCCCTTCATTTTTAAAAATCAGTACCAGTACACTTTTTTTCTACTCCTCAGGCATCCTCTCACTTTTCAAGATTGCATTAAACAATCTGGTTAAAACCTCCACTGCCATCTCTCCTAAACACCACCATGCTTCCACAGGTATGTCATCCGTACCAACATCCTTTCCGTTCTTCATCCACTTCAAAAGATGTCCTTACTTCTTCCTTGCTAATCCTGATTTACTATCTCCACATCATCTAACCTGCTCTCTATCTCTCTCTCATTCTCTTCATTCATCAGCCTCTCAAAGAACTCTTTCCACTTGCTCAACACACTCTCCTCACTTGTGAGTACATTTCTATCTTTATCCTTTATCACCCTAATCTGCCCCTCATCTTTCCTAGCTCAGTCCCACTGTCTAGCAAATTGGTACAAGTCCTTTTCTCCCTCCTTAGTGAATCATAAAGCTCATCATACACATTTTCTTTAGGGTTAGGGTTGACTTTCAATTTCAGGTTGAAGCAACAGTGGAGGTTACAGTCAAGGAACTGGAAAGTTGATTTGAAATACAGAGCAAGGAAGCTTGCATGTGTCTGAGATCATCTGTTGCTTGCCAATCTTCTATCATGATTCATAGCCAGATGATTTAACAGCTGAATCCCTGAAGCCTACAAAAAAAAACTTGTAATCCCAGCACAATCGATCAGCACAAGCAGCCTGCTGTAACATCCTCCCCTTGACAGAGCTCAACTCGAGCAAAAAGCTCCCCCAGCTCAAGCCAAGGCTCCTTATCTGTGTGTGATGTGCCTGGAGTTGTATAGGGTAAATAATACAGTATATCATTATTTAAAATACATGAATTTCATGTGTGTTCCATGTCTACAAAGATCTGGGTAAGTGTAGGATGAAAGGAAATGCGAGAAATGCAAGAAATGCTGAACACATACTTAAAGCAGAAATATTTTCCATGTTAAACTAATAATGAAGTGAAATGCATAATGTGTGAAGACTTTAGTCCAAATATCAAATAAACACGTCCTTTTATTCAAGAAAATAACCAAAGTAAAAAAAAAAACAAAAAAAACATTCAATTTACATGTTGCTGTCAAGGAGTTATAAACCCAAGCTCAAATGTCAATTGACAGAAAGCTAATACGTATTCCTGGATGGTGCAGATGAATGAGCTGCTGCCTTATAACTGAAAGGGTACTGGTTTGAGACCAGGCTCTCCGCGTTTTGAATAATGAGCTGCTATTATTAATACTATTATATAATAAAAACAAATTTGATTTGAGTCTATAACATCCGGTGTAAATTTTGGCTACTTATAAAAGTTAGCGCTTCTTTTAATTATTCAGTTTTATTCTCTCACTGACATTCACATGGTACAACGAACTTGCCCATTCCTCTCTGAGTTAATGAAATTTATCTCCATTCTTTTCACAAGAGCAGCAATGACCACAGTTGGCACTGTGGTTGACTCTGCACAGAGTTATTTGTTGTACCGGCAATCAAAGATACGACGTCCTGTGCACACTATTAGACTGGACAAAGGCAGTACTGTAACAGACTGCTTCTTCACAGAGCTTTTCACTGGCTAATAGCCCGCTGCAACACAGCACAACTCTGCTTGACACCATAAAGTAAAATGTGATTTCCAACTGCAGCTATAGTCACTTTAGTATGCAAGCAATTCGTCATGCTAGTGTTAAAATGTATTGTGTCATTACTTTGGGGGAATATGCAACGCTTGAATATAAAAGCACCAGGAATGCATTTGTTTGTCAGAATTTTGCATCACCACATCGAAACATTCCTCTAAAACTTTCTATATAGTAATCAGCTGAGAAACTTCTTAAGAAATTGGGCCTAGGTTATAGTGCAGATGGTTATTTGGCTGTATGAGAAGAAACTTTATATCCTTGGAATTAAAGGGTGGGTCAAACAATCACTCATTTTAAAACTTCTCAATTTTTCTCTTTCGCAGCTATAAGCTGACATTGCCTATGAGTATTTTCCGCTTTCTCCATGTGTCTTTATGGATTTTCTGGCAACTCTAAAAACTGTCCTTGTATTACTAAGAATTGGTGACTGAGTGGGTGTCCCCTGCAATGGAGTGGTGCTCTTTCCAGTGTTGTACTCTGTCCTCACCTTGTATACCTGGTGTTGCTGTGACAGGCACTCGCTCTCTGTGACCCTGATTTAGCCACCTCTGTTTTGACACTAAACAACTAACTATGCATCTCTGAAGACATCAAAACAGAAGTGTGAAGCACCAATGTATCACTTTACTGCTGCGCTCATCTATACAGTTGGTCCTAACGGTAACAAATAAAAAAGCAGTTATATGTCCTAGCAACCATATGGCTTCCCAAACAGGCGTAGTTTTTATAGCTTAAATTTTGAAAAACCATTAAGCACTATGTTCTGCAGTCTCTGTACATCCACAGTTACTTCAATGCTGTACATACTTTCCATGACCAAAAAAAAAAACCAAAAAACTGAAGCATCAACAGTTTAAAGGCCGGTTTATAATTCAGGCTCAGAATGCGTATATGCATGCATCATGGCTGCCACGTGTTCTCAACATCCATTGGATGCATCCTCTGAGCACATCCTCAGAAATTAACGCAGCACATCTACGAGTTGCAGTACTGGCAAAAAATAAATAAATAAATCGGGGGTGCAGTGTGTTCAAGTTGGACTGAGACATCAGAGTCTCTGCTTACTATCAATATGTGACAGCAAGCCAGTTTGCAGATCCTAAAGGATCAATGTCCGTGCTTCAATTGTTTGATACATGGTTCGACGTGGTGAAGCAAAATGCCAACGTACAAATGTGGTGCTTTTCTTTTCAAGCATTGCATATTCCCATCGTAATTAAGCGATACAATTTAAATGTCTCACAAACCATCTTCTGTGCCATGTTTTGTTTTTTTGTTGTTAGATCTTCACAGAAGAATCAGAATGCACAGAAGAGTATTTGAGCCACAGAGGGAAAAAAAAAAAATTAGGGACACAGTGAAAAGGTCTGTTTTGTGATTAAAGTGGAAATTTCAGCTTTAATTTCGGTGTTCCCTACCTGGAATTTGCATGTTTTTCTGGTGTGCTGCCATAGTGTGCTCCAGTTTCCTTCCAAGGACATGCAGGTTTGAGGATTTAGTGATGCTAAAATGATGCTAGCATGTGTGTTTCTGTCTCATGCCCAATACTTGCTGGAATGGGCAAGTCCCTGAATTGATGGATATAATCATTAAACATCCATCATTTTCAGAGATATTCTGCGAAGGTGTGTTGGGAATTTAAAGGATGTTTATGGCAATTGACATGGTGAAGCCGAGGGCTGTTTTCTCACCGTGATGATATCAGACTGCCACCTGGTGGAATCTTCCAGATTTATATAAAGTATGTGCACAAGTATTAACAGTACACTGCTTGGGTAGCAGAAGCATCCACAGGAGTACAGGTCGCATCACGTGAAGTATAAAGCCAGCCCAAGACTGGTCTATGGGTCTCTTGATCATATGTGGTGAAATAATGTGAGTGATCATAAATCTGGCTTTTTTGGTAATTATTACTTAGCTGTTTGAAAAACAGAAACAGTAATTCACAACTGGGAATCAGCATGTTATAATGTAAATAACAGTATTAGCAGAAGAGTTTTAGGGCAAAAAGTATAAGCAAGTTCAGTCATGCATGAACCATAGGTGAGGCATCGATACACACTACTGTAGCAATATTCAGCACAATTGCTAGCAACAGTACTATTTTCAAGTCTACACAAATCGTCCATTGATGTTCTTGGTAATTTATCTTTCCCAAGATTAAAGAGATGGCCTTGTACTCTTCTTTCATCCTGGTTGAGTGACCAATTCAGTCTTATCTAAGAAACTATAGCTGATCCAGTCTTATCCAACGCAATTGTTTTGAATCAGTGCCCCAAATAACCCCAGGAACAGGCCTAAAAACAAAGACACCAAGAAAAATGTTTTCTTTTATTGGGCTGTGTGACCTTTTGTTTTCTGTGCCTGCATTTTACATCTTTACAATTAAGAAGATCATTTAACTTATGTGTTACAGGTTAAAACACTGGGTAGACTAAGGTTCTGATACACTGGTTCACTTCTGCTCAAGCAGCATCAAGCACAAGTTTAAGCAACCAATGATATAGACTTTCTGACCACACATGCAGTCTTTCTAGTCCTTCATTAACTTGTATTGGGAATCTGTTCTTTGTATTTAGTGGCTATCAGAGATGAAAAACAGCAAAGTAAACAAGGTGGTGGAACTGCTGTTAATGTGAAGTTGAAAAATAAACTAATTTGTAGCTAGAATCGCATAGAAAGATTCTTCAATTTAAGATAGAGAAATCTTCAAATTCACCACTGGTTTTTGAAATTTTAAAACTGGACAGTGAGGTCTGTTGGACAGATCTCAAAGTAAACTGATCTTGACAATTTTTTTTTAAGAATAAGTGTGCCACATTTCAACAAAATTGGTCTACATTGGTCAGGTGTTTGCATGCGGACAGACAGATGGACATTAACTATCATAATAGGTGCTTTTAATAGAATGAACAGGAAAAGCAAGTAATTTTGAAGTGAATTTTCTTGCAAACCCAGGAGTAATGACTGAAACATTTATAACACTTGTCATGTACATAGGGGGACAGTATTGGGAGCATCTGAACGGCTCTAATAACTGTAATTCTACCACCACTCCAGAGGGGTTGGCATGGTGTCCCAATTCCTTTTCTCTTTCTCCCTCTGCAGAATGGATGACCGAGGGCTAGAACACCTCTGATGTCACTTCTGGCGTCCATCCACCTGGACCCTCCGGAAGGACTCAAAACTGGAACCTCCAACAACTTTTAAATTCCGTTTTGAACTTGCGTCTGGAAAGACATTTTCGCAACTTATTATGTGCTTTGGTTATGGTGCAAACCTTTAAATTATATGGGATCACTAGGCTGGTACCCCAAATCTTTATCATTGTCTTGTCTTTCTTTTACAGTGGTGTAATCGATAGGATTTGTTGTAAGAATGTCACCGAAATTGAAAGCGGCAAAAAAAAAACCTGGGCGGCTAGGGAACAACAGACTCAGCTTACTGAGACACAGGTACATGGCCAAGCACGTGTTGCCCTCCAGTAGGGGAGACTGATGGGTCCATTCCAGGTATTGTTGCCATTATACTGTATGTTGATGGTGATATTAGGACTTTTTTCTATTGAAAAATAAAGCTACCTGTCCTTACAGGAAGCACATGAGGGAGCACACAAACTGGCATCATTCTTGAGGGGTCTAGCTCAGCAGGATTATTGTTACAGCCTCTATGTCCGGATCACCGTTTACAATAGCCAACTAAAAGCCAAGGTGCTGCACAAGTATGGCATTAGTACAGACCAGCAGGGAAAGCTTGTCTGGAGTGGAGGTTTGACTCCTAAGAATTTGAACTCTTTGGCAGAGCTGGACATTGGAGATGGCTAGCGCTCAATAACCTCAAAAAGGTAGATAAGCTGGTAACCTGTGATCTCCTGGTGAATGCCCTTCATTAATGACCTCATTGCAGCAGTCGAGTGACACCAGTTGATCACTACAAGTCCCTGACAGGACGTGTTGCCATTCCTGAGCCAAAATACGGAAACACTAGAAGAATTGAAGGAGGAGCACATGCACCTTATCCTTGCTACCGCAAGTGTGGGGAGGTGAGCCATAACACTGCAACTTGTCCTTGCTTCATGGAGTCGATCGACTGCAGTTGGGCGTGAGGTGACAGGTTATTGTTTTGCTGCAAATCCCCTATCTTTTCCTAACACTGGGGTGGTGGTTATAAACGGGCGCAAGGGTACAGCACTCCTAGACTCCAGCATCAACAATCCCATTATTGCACAACATTACAGGTTACTGTGACAATGGGAATCCACGTCAACCAGTCTAATCTCTATCCACAGGGAAACTCAATGGTACAAGACTGCCTCATGTATAATCGCGTATCAAGGGTCAACTCAGAACATTAGGGTGTCCGTCTTGTGCACGTAATGATGGCTAGCATTGACCTCTCCATGTACAAGATGGCGAGACATCACAAATTGTCACTCCACCCACTGAGGTTGCCCTGGACTCTCAGACCTACATTTTCAATTTCAGCAAACACCAGCTCCTTATAAAGAGAACAATGCAATGAATCCTTGAAGTTTTCCAAGAATGCGGTTGTTCTGATAGATAACAATGAAAGTCATATCCAATGCGACCAGGGGCCTCATGTATAACGCCGTGCGTAGAACTCGCACTATAACATGGCGTAAGCACAAAAGCCGAAATGTGCTTACGCACAGAAAAATCCAGATGCAGGATTCTGTGCGTACTCCAACTTCCACGTTCTTTCGTTACATAAATCCCGATCAGCGTGAAAACTAACGCTCGTGCACGCGCATTTTGTAACGCCCCAGTCTGCAAGTCTGCCAGTCTGCAAATCCTCCCAGAATTACGCCTATTTGAATATGCAAATCAATATAAATCGCCCTTAAGCGCAGCCTTCTGTGAAAAGACAATGGGAAAAGCACGGGGAAAATATAAGAATTTCAGCGAATACCAAGTGGAGGCAAAGGAAAAACATACTATTTGTTCAAATAAACCGTGATATAATCAACAAAATGAAGTTGATCGAGTGACATAGCGTGTTGGAGAAACTTGAAAGCTCACATTAACAAAATCGCACAATGCCAGAAATAAAAAAGAAGTCACATATCAAAGTTGCCGTGAAAAGAAGAGTTGTAAGCCCACTGTCTGAGTGTCATATTAAAGCTTATTAGGGTACAGAGAAAAAAGGCACACGGTGGGGAAAAAGCACGAAATGTCAACTTTAATCTCGAATTTTCCACTTTAATCACGTAGTTTATTTTGTCATTTAGTAGAACATTATAAACTTCATCTTAAAATCGTTTAATTAACCAGTTTCTCAAAATTACATCGTAATTAAAGTAGCACGTTAAATGCTTTGTTTTGTATTTGATCTTCTACTCGTATGTGATCTATGTGTGTGAATCACTACTTGCTTCTTAAACTGGCTCTCTTCCTCCAACTGGACACAGAGTCCATTACATTAGTGATATTACAGCTCTCTGGATATCTAAAATACTGAGATGTATACGTGATGTCATTTTCATGATGATAGGAGCTAAAGCACGTTATTAAACATGTGCTTCATGAGCCTCGTGCTCATGACAAGCATTTATCTTTTGTCGAAATTTGTTGCTGCGTTTTTAGCTGTGTTGTTATTTTCTCTTTCTGTTTTATATTCAATATATATTGGTAGCGCCCAAGAGTCCTTGCTTTTCTTTCCCCAAGTAACCGATCGCCACACAATCAGCTCTGTAATAGAAGTTAAGCCATCGGTAAGCTTAGCGCCGATTCTTCAAAACGCTTAAGGAACATTGAAATATCTTCATAGTACATGTTAAATTATTCTATCCTTCACGACACTCCCAGTGAAGAATATAGATTATTTAAATGAAATTAAAGTTTTATGTGTATAATTTAACAAACATATTTTGCTGCATTTCACCTTAAAAATGATATCGTCATCATATGTAAATACGCGCTTTATAAAGTGGCTCAGGTTGTGAGATATTATTACTGTAGTGCAAGTTTACAGTGGGGTGATTGTACTTATAAGTACAAACCGTTCTACAAGGAGCAATTGATTGAATGCATTTAAAGTTCTTGGGATTAAACTGTTTCTGAACCGCGAGGTCCGTACAGGAAAGGCTTTAAAACATTTTGCAGTGGCTGAGGTAGCGTGTGCTTAATGCCGTATACCGATAATTCTCTTTCCGATCAGCTGCTGCTGTGATTCACACTCAGATACAGTGATATCAATACTCCGAGTCGTGCAGTGAGAGTAATATGGAAAAAGATGATCCGCTGTGGCAACTCCTAACGGGAGGAGCTGAAAGAAGAAGAAGAAGAAGAAGAAGGTGCAGTGAGAGTAACAACGCTAAAGCAGTTATGGTATTTGGAATACTATGGCTGTTCCCTGGACCATTATATTGTTACGAGTTAATTACAATCAGATGTATTACACTAATAAACAATATGCGGCTAGTTTCTGTGTATTTATAAAGCTGCGTCATGAAAATAATGAGTAATCACACAGGAACAGTAGCATTGCTTTGACGCTGGGTGCCGCCAGTCTGCAAAACCGAGCGGAGAACTTGCGTACGACAAGGTATGAGGTACCGTGGAAAAGTGCGTGGCTTTACGCCAAGTGTAGGTTTTATACATCACGATTTGAACGTGGAAAAGTTCTTACGCAACATTTCTTTGCGTACGCACCGTTTATACATGAGGCCCCAGGTCTGGACTTTGTGCTTAATAATGATTTATTTTATCATTTTGCTGACCTTGAACCCTCAGCTCATGACCATAAATATACAGTGATCCCTCGCTATATCGTGCTTTGACTTTCACGGCTTCACTCCATCGCGGATTTTAAATGTAAGCATATCTAAATATATATCACAAATTTTTCGCTGGTTTGCGGATTTCTGTGGACAGTGGGCCTTTTAATTTATGGTACATGCTTCCTCAGTTTGTTTGCCCAGTTGATTTCATACAAGGGACGCTATTAGCTGATGGCTGAGAAGCTACCCAATCAGAGCATGTATTACGTATTAAATAAAACTCCTCAATGATATACGATATGCTTCCCTTGTGGTGCTTCGCACACTTAAAAGCTCTAACAGCACGTATTGATTTTTGATTGTTTGCTTTTATTTGTCTCTCTCACTCTCTCTGACATTCTCTGCTCCTGACAGAGGGGGTGTGAGCAGAGGGGCTGTTTGCTTAGAAGATACGGATGCTCCTCTAAAAAATGCTGAAAGACTACCTTCACATTGATCCCTTCCTTGCGGCCACTTTATCGCGGTGCTTCCACTTAAAAGTCCAACAGCCCTATTGATTTTTTGATTGTTTACTTTTCTCTCTCTCTCTCTGACATTCTCTACTCCTGACGCGCACTTCTTTGAAGAGGAAGATATGTTTGCATTCTTTTAATTGTGAGAAAGAACTGCCATCTCTGCCTTGTCATGGAGCAGTTTAAACTTTTGACTAAAGGGTGTTATTTCATGTCGAGAGGGCTCTAATAATGTTAAAAAAACGTATTTAGAAGGTCATAAACAGGTTTTCTATGCTCCAACTACGAAAATATTAGATTTATAAATAAAGAATCCTACTTCGCGGAAATTAATTTATCGCGGTTCAGTCTGGAACGGATTAACCGTGATAAACGAGGGTTTACTGTATTAGTGATGGTCGATTTTGCCACACGATTTCCAGAGGCTATCATCTTGAGACTAAAAAATTCCAAAAATATCGCTTGGAAACTGGTAACGGTCTTTGTGTGTGGCAGAATCCCAAAAGTCGTCCTAAAGAATCAAGGGACGCATTTTACCTCAGAGATAATCGAGGAGGTCGCAAATTTAGATAGATACTCAGGATTAAGCATTTAAAAACCCCACTGCATCATCTTTAAACAACACTACATTTACCAGAGTCTATGGAAAAACTCGTAGATCCAGCCCACCTTAAATCCATTCGCACCTCTCCGTCAGCGTCTTTTGTCCTGTAAATGTGCCGATAAAGACAAGCAGCAAGCAGCCTACAATTCCATCCCCCACAGCAGAACGTGTATAAAGTTCTCCTAGCGCATGCCTTGATTGATTATCTGGGAGTGAAGTGCTGAATATTAGAGTGGAAATGATAGATCGTTATTTGGAACACATGAATTTCATGTGTGTTCCGTTTCTACAATAATGTGTGGAAGCACATTGTTAAAACAGAAACGTTTCTCATATTTTAGTAGTAAATGACAAAATGTTGACATAAACTATATAATATGTGAAGCCTGATGTCCAAAGATCAAATAAACACTTCACAAAACGTTCAAAGATAAGACAATAGCTTCCGTGGCGTAGCGCTAAGATTTGCTGACTTGTAATCAAGAGTCCCTGGTTCGATCCTGATTGCCTCCTATATTTGCCGTTTTCAGTAGTGAGCTACTCTTATTGTTAATATTATACAGTACACACATACATTTGGTTTGCATCTGTAACCGACGGTGTACATCCATAGTACTTGTGAAAGTTACCTTTTTTTTTTTTTTTTTAACTTTAATTCTCTCAGTCACGATCACGATACATACTACCACCCTGTGGGATCTGATGCCGATAGTATATATTTGAAACTGGGAATAACTGTAGATGTGAGTGGTGTTTTGAGGCAATGGAACTAGACATTCTCTCATCTGGAGGGATAAAAGCTGACACACAAACGCTGGTAAATATGCCTTCTTCATATCTCACCATCACTTGATTTTTTTTTATTCAGTTTTATTGAGTGTCCCTGCTCACACCGAATTAGTATGCACCTTATGGTCACAGAGACATAGGTATATATATACGATCTTGCCAGTCCCCACATTTTGGTGCACAGTGCTGTTTCTTTTGTACGCCAGGACATGCAGAGGAAAGAATAGTACAGAGAGGTAAGTTCATTGCTATTTGCAATCATCAAATTCAAATGAGAACAGTTCACACACATGCAAGGACCGTCCTTCCTACATTTACGACGTGTGTACCTGTTGCAATGTACACACTTCTCTCTATGCTGTGGTTCATGTGTTCCAAATAACTATTATGTCCACTCTAAAACTCCAGCGCTTCACTCCCAGATAATCAATCAAGGCATGAGCTGGGAGAACTTTTTACATGTTCTGTGGCTGTGGGGGGATGGAATAGTAGGCTGTGCTTACTGCTTGTCTTTATCGGCACATTTACAAGACAAAAGACACTGACGGAGAGATGCGAACGGATTTAAGGTGGACCGGATCTATGAGTTTTTTTCGTAGGCTCTGGTAATTCTAGTGTTAATAAAACACTTAAACAGAAGCTACCCAAGGTGGCCGGCGAAGACAGGAGGAACTGAGATCAGCTACTCACTCTTGTGCTATTTGCATACTGGGAAACCTGACAAGCCTCCATGAGCTTCTTCCCATTTGAGTTTTTGCATGGACTACAACCCTGGGGATTACTGAATATTGTAAAAGAAAGTTGGGAAGAAGAGACACTTCCCTCCAACAATATTCTAGAATATATAGCGCAATTATGAAGTAGATTTGGAAAAATTAGACCAATTCTAAAAGAACGTGGAGCATGCGCAAGCAGCAGTGGCTCGCTATTAAGATCAATCCATTGTCCTCATTCCCTCTTTAAATTCTAAATTACTGGTACATTGACAAGGCCCCTATGAAATTAAGGAGAGAAAAGGACCGACTGATTATTTAGTGAAACAACCAAATTGTAGGCCAGTGAAAAAAGTATACCATGTTAATTTGCTGCAATCGTAGAAGGACAGGGCCCCCGATCCCTACTCTAGACAGCCTTGTTCCTACTTTCCTTGTAAAACAACCCTTCATTTCAGCACAGATAACATGCCCAAACAATGACAAGAGCTCAAGGGCAGCCATCTTGTTTGTCCCAGAAATGGTAAATTAATGACCTGGAAAAACCTCTTTGATTGCTCATGACATCACAGGGCCAAGCATTGCCATCCAAGAATGCCCATACTCCCTTACAGGGACAAAACAAGCCAAAGTGGAAGATCTGGAGAATTCTGGATCTTAGTGTGACTGAGGAAAGTTTTAGTCCAAGGTCTAGCTCCACCATCCTGATGCATAACAGGGGGGCAGTTGGTGCTTCTGCAATGGCTTCTGCTGACTTAGCATCCTTAGCATTATCACCGAGCATTACTCAGGCAACGGTATAGGAATGTCTTGTGTAAGTGTCAGGCTCAAGCTTTACCTGGGCAACTGTGTAGACGCGTCTTCTCCTAGCCTTATAATTACATCTCGCAAGAAACACTTCTCATCAGCAGTGATGACATGGTAAGTCTTTCTTCAGTCAGTGAAACTGAAATGGTCAGTGAAACCAAAAGTGATTCTAATGAATCCAAAATGTGACCCCCTAAGTCACTTGCACATGTGATGTGTGCTGTTCATATTAATAATAATAATTTGTATCATTATACTTTCTACACTTCTGACTTTGTAATTTTAGTGCTTTAGTGTACCCGGATGATACTGTCATCTATTCTGGCACCTGGGAAGAACACTACGGCAGGTGTGCACTGTGCTCCTGACACTAAGCGAAGCTGGTCTTTGGATCGACCAGAAGAAAAAAAAAAAAAATTACTTTGGGATGATGCCAAATATTTAGGCTACTTGGTGGGCAGGGGTACAGTAAAACCACTGTGCGCTACAGTTGACTCCATCATGAAATATCCTCTAAAACTAATAGGCAGGTTCAGACCTTCCTGGGTTTAGCAGAGTACTACCACTAGTTTGTTCCTTGCTTCTCTAAGACAGCAGCACCATTAACAGGCCTCACAAAGAATCAGGCCCATAATATGGTGGTATGGGATGCCAAGACAGACACCACATTCCGTGACTTAAAACAGGCCCTTACATCAGTACCTGTATGGATGACTCCTAACTTTCCTCTACGTTGTATTTTACGGACACACAGTTTGGACACAGGTGTTAGTGCCAATGATGAGTTAAAGCATCAATGGTGTTAAACACCCTGAGCCAGAAACTGGACTGGGAGACCAGGCATGTGGAGGTGAAAGAGAAGTCTTAGCAATATAATGGGCTAGTAACCAGCTGAGGTACTACCCATTGGGTCGTGAGTTCACTTTTGTGACCCACAATGCATTCCTACAGCAGAGTTGAATCAGTGGGTCACCAGGTGGTTTTTGGATCTTCAGCCTTAGCAGTTCCAAGTCCTCCATCGTCAGGGTTCTCTCCAGGTCAATGCCGATGCTCTTTCTCTGGCTCATGACTTTATGGTTCAGGCTGCATATCTTGACAGGTCTGGGCTGAGTGGGAGGAGGTCCTCTCACACCCTACGCAACTGTGTTTAATCTTATTCAGGAAAAGATTCCGGTTGCCCCACGGGAGAAAGACTTTCTGAGACTAAGGTCATAAAGCTTATGAAACCGTTTCTGGACGAAGGCAAAACCATAACAGTTGTGTGACGCTTCCACCTGCAGCTAAAGTCACTTCAGTACACATGTACTTTGTGAGCATGCCAGTGTAGATCAAACAGAGGAAGCTCTGCAGTTTACTTGTGACTTTACGCTGTAGGAAGATAAGTAAATAAATATAGGTAAATACCATTTATTCTGGTTTTTAAATAAGTAAGATATACATGGTTTTTATATAAAGACCATCACAAAACATAATCACAAACAGGACTTTGCACGATACCTTGGCGAGCTCTGTAAGCAGTGTGGTTTCGTTGAATGACAGGTGTGGGGTAGACTGACTGGCAGGATGCCATCTTTCGCCTTTACGCCTGGTGCAGCGGAGTTGTTCTTATATGCGTGTGGACGTTTCTTGTGGGGAGGGCTTCTGTTCTCTTTCTCCGATGTAGATCCCTCATCCGAGTTCACCTCAGCAATAGCACGTCTTTATTTGAAAACAGCAATGTCAGATCGGAGCAAGTGTGAACTTGACTGAGAGAATAAAACTAAATTTAAAAAAAAAAAAAAAAACTAACCTTTACAAGTACCATAAATTTACACTGGCTGTAACAGACTCAAATCAAATGTACATTTTTATTCTATAATAGTAAGAATAAGAGCAGTTCATTTCTCAAAACTGAGGTGTCTGCAATCGAACTGGTGACCTTTTGCTTACTAGTCAGCAGTTCTTACCTCTGCGCCACCAAAGAGGTCATATTAAGGGCGTGTCAATGCTGCACCCTAAAGCAAGTTTTTTTTTTTTTCTGTAGTTATATTCTTGAATAAAAGCACACTTCTTTTGTTATACCTGTACCTTTTGTGAAAGTGTTTTGATATTTGGACTTCACACATTATACACTTCATGTCTACATTTTGTCAATTATTACTCAAACATGAAAAATGTTTCTGTTTTAACGATGTGTTTACATAAATTGCTGTAGACATGGAACATGCACGAAATGCATGTATTCCAAATAATGATATATTATTTACTCTGTACAACTCCTGGCAACTCACACATATGTAAACAGACTTTAGCGGAGAGAGCTTTCTGCGTTGGTGGGGGATGGGATAGCAGGCTGCTTGTGTTGATTGACACATTTACAACACAAAAGACATTGACGGAGAGGTGTCAACAGATATAAAGTAGGCCGAGATTAGGAGTTTTTTCGTCGGCTTTGGTAATTCTAGTGTTAAACTTAGGGTGCAATGACTGCCTGGATTTAGAAGAGATAGCAGCATAAAGTGACATCAGCTATTTCACAAATATACAGTCACTGCATAGGAAAATAAATTGAACTAGTCTAATGTGCCCTAGCAGGGACATGTTGATTCGGAGAATGATAGGCAGGGCTGTAATGTAAGGGGCATGAAAAAGGGTCTAGATGAACAATATATTAAAACTAAAAAAACAGACTATAGATTAAATAAAAAATACGTACAGAGCGGCGCTAATAAAGATACTTCATTTCTATCCTGAACACCCATAATGCTCCTAAATTTCAGTTCTGCTCTTCTGAGACTTTAAATGTTAGAGCATTAACCAACAAAATGTTTTCCATCAACAATCTTATTAGTGATGGTGCAGCTGTTTTAACCAAATCTGCGCCTCCGAATTACAGTTTTGCTCATGCGGATCGCCAGTGTAAGAAAGGTGGAGGTTTAGCAAACATTTACTTGAGCCGGTTAAAGTGTAAAGATGTTGGTTTGGGTAAATTCAACTCCTTTGAGTATCTTGCCATTGTTACTCATGGAGTTTCTCAGTCTCTAGTATTGTCTGAGTATAGACCTGCTAAATACAATGCGTCTTTCTTTGAGGAATTCTCAGACTTGGTGTCAATTGTAATTACGAACTATGATCTGTTCCTAATAGTTGGTGACTTTAATTTTCATATTGATAATCAGTGTGACCCAAAAGTAAAGGAATTCATGAACCTCCAGGACTCTTGATTTGAGCCAGCACGTTAGTCAGCCAACACAAAGTAGGGCATACGTTGGACCAAGTAATTACTAAAGGACTATAAGTTGATGTGAAGCAGATCGTTGATACTGGGCTATCAGACCATTTTCCATTACTATTTAATATAGAAATAATGATAGAAAAAATTCATGAGAAGCATATTGTTAAAAAGTGCTTCTTTGATTCATCAGCAGCTTCAAAATTTACAAACATTCTAAGCAACCAGTCCATTTGTAGTGCTTACTACAATAAGAAGGATAATGTAAATAGTAAGGTGGAAAATTTCAACACTAAAGTGAGAGGCGCTGCTGACATAGTCACACCTGAAAAGACAGTTAAAAAAATCTTTTAGCACTATTATACCATGCAAGACTAAGAGTATCTGATCTAAAGAGAACATGCCAGAGAGCTGAGCGTAAAGGGAGAAAAACGGATTATCCACTATGAGATACTGAAGGCTAAAATAAGGGAATACAACAACATAGTCCGTCTTGAGAGGCGGCGTTATTTCTTCAGAATTACAAATAACAATGCTAGTAATCCCAGAGTCATATTCTCTACAATTGATTGTCTGCTAAACCCAGGTCACTCAATGGAATGCCTCCAAAAAACTTCCAGTGAAACTTGTGAGGCTTTTGCTGTATTTTTAATCCAAAAATTAATGATATTAGAAATAATATAGTACATCTCTCCAATACTGATCCTCTTAAACCCCGGTACTCCATTTTAAACAAATTAAATTCTTTCACCAGGATAGATTTACCCGATTTATATAAAATAATTTCTCAACTGAGACCAACAACCTGCTTCCTTAACCCAATACCAACAAGTATTTTCAAAAAAATATATGGCGTGCTAATTGATAGTATTCTTGACTAAGTAAATTCATTATTAGATATGGGGGTCTTCCCACACTGTCTTAAGACTGCTGTAGTTAAACCCATGCTCAAGAAAAAAAATCTTGACTCCGCTGCTTTTGAAAATTTTAGACCTATTTCTAACCTGCCTTTCTTAACCAAAATCCTAGAGAAGGCAGTCATTACGCAGCTAAATGACCACCTCAATAAACATGCTATTCTTGATAAGTTTTAGAACAAATCACAGTACAGAAACTGAATTAAAGTAGTAGATGACTTGCAGGTAAATGCAGACAGAGGCTGTTTATCTGTTCTCATCCTCTTATATCTGAGTGGCGCATTTGATACCATTGATCACAATATTGTTAGAAATCACCTTAGTGAGTGGGTGGGTCTCTCTGGCAGTGTCTTAAATTGGTTTGAGTCCTACCTGGCAGGTAGAAAATTTTTTGTTAGTTGTGGTAATTATACTTCAAAGACGCATAATATTCTATATGGTGTTCCACAAGAATCTATCCTGGGTCCACTGCTCTTTTCGATTTACATGCTTCCATTGATTAGGTCAGAATATCTCAAGGCATAAAGTGAGCTACCACAGCTATGCTGATGAAACACAACTGTATTAATCAACAGCGCCTGATAACCCCGACTCTCTTGGCTCACTGACACAAGGTCTTAGTTGTGTTTCTGAATGGATGAGTAGTAATTTTCTCAAACTAAATAAGGGGAAAACAGAAATGAGTATTTGCTTATTATTCCAAGAACTAAACTTAAAAGAAGTTGTTAGGCAGTCTTCTGCTGCTATGCACCTAAAATGTGGAATAGAAATTCACCAGGCTAATACAGTGAAATATTTAAAAAAACAAAAAAAAAAAACAACTTCTAAAAAACACATTACTTTAACATGGCTTTCTCATAGCTTCATTTTAGTTTAATCCTGATACTCTTCATATGCATTTAATTATCATTATCATACACGGTGGCTCAGAAATCTGTACTAACCACCTACTTTCTCTGCTATTCTTTTTCCGGTTTTCTGTGGTGCCGATCTGAGCACCGTGATGTCCCTACACTGATGGATTAAAGGCCAGAAGTCCACATGACCATCATCATCAAATTCTTCCATGTGAACCCTGAATACAATGAGGACTGATTGAGGTCATTTATGATAGACAGAATGCCCATTGGGGGCTGGGCGATCTCGTGGCCTCGGAACCCCTGCAGATTTTTTTCTTTTATCCAGCCATCTGGAGTTTGGTTTTTGTTTTTTCTGTCCTCCCTGGCCATCAGATCTTACTTTTATTCTATGTTAATTAGTATTGCTTAATTTTATTTCTTATATAAATTTGTCTTTTTTCATCTTGTAAAGCACTTTCAGCTACGTCATTTGTATGAAAATGTGCTATATAAATAAATGTTGCTGTTGTTGTCATCTCAACCAATTAGTTTAATAAACAGTGAAGTCTTTTGAGATTTTGACTGCTGCTACACTGTAGTAAAGCTTACAATATGGATGCGGTTAATCTAGCTTCATTCTATTGACAGGTTAGGGGATATGTTGAGTAACCCATGACACATAAAAAAGCCACTTTATTCAGATGCAATTACTGTATATTTGACCATATGGACTCCACTTGCACCTTCACAAACACATTGCTGTAAAAAGCCCAGGGTCCTAGAAACTGTTGAAATCGTCAAAAAAAGTGAAATGTAGAGATGTCAGGTAATTGAAAGTAACTACTCTCCTCAGGCATCTCTCTACTCAGAGGATTCGTTTGCCAACATGCTCGCATCGCTTGTGCATTAGCGGCAGGAGGTAAAGTAAAAGGGATACCGTTTTGTTGATAGTAGCAGCTAACCGACTTTGTCTTTCTTCTGAGGTTTCGTTTTGCTGACCCCGCTTGTATTATTAGCGACTAGGTGAGTTTTCTATTTCCTCAGAGATGGAGCCCTTACCCTGACTCCACCTCTCAATTCTGGGCCGAACAGACACACACTTCCACACGTAGATGTTATATATAAGTGGAACATCACTCCCATGCTGGTTTCTTCTTTACCACTGCGTTGTCTTAATCAAGGAATTCTAACACAATACTATGGGAGACATTCCTGGAGTTAAATGTTACATAGAAGGAAAAGGCCAAGATCTCACTTATGCTAAAGATCTGTTACAACAGTACAATAAATCACTATGAAAAGTAACATTAAGCAATATTGTTGGGGTGATAGTTTTTAGGCACTTGAACAGGCTGCGAAGGGCCCATTTAACTTTCACACACTGTTGCAGTGGACGAGTGGCCCTGGTGTATTGATGGGGAATTGGCAGAGCATGCCAATAAGTCGATTTACTTGGTAGTGCACTGGGGTGTTTAATTAAGCTTCTGTGCACACAGAAGCTTAACAGGAGGGATCAAAGGAAAAAACAAAAAGGAAGAAAGTCCACATGTTAAAATGAAAAGGAAAGAAAAAGAAAGGAGAGAGGAAGGAGGCAGAGTCTGAGCTTCTAGAGAGTCTACAGAGGGGAGACAGACAGCTGGAAATATTGCCCCAAGTGGAGCAGTGGCGCTCTGGGGCAAGGTTGATCTTGCTCCTTTGGTGTTTGGCAGAGAAGGTGCGGCCAGCCACTCAGAGTTAATTCCCACTGAAGGCAGGAAGATGGCAGCAGGAAACGGGGCTCAAAGGATCTTTGCTGACTCCCAGGGATAGTGGTGAGGACATGAGCTACATAAGAAGGGTTGACTGCACCTGTCGGAGGATGTCCCCAATTCATGAGAAGACTGAAATGAGTAAGTAGGAGATGTCAGTTTTGGATAGAAGCACAGAACCTCCTGGTTTTAATGAATTGATATTGACTGTATTGTAAACATATACTTTAACCAGCACAGATGTGTTATTTATTTGGATTTTAACCCCCATAATTAGTGTTTTTATGCAAGGATTATTTGTTTATTTATTTAAAGACATGCACTGATCTCATGCACTTTGGCTTTCATGCACTCTGATAGTTAATTTAAAAAAAACAAAAAAACAACTTTGCAATTTTCACCTACTTTTTTTGTGTGTTTCCTCATTGCCCAAGTCCATTTTCAGTGTATGACTATCAGTATCCAAGGTTCAGGGATGAGTATGCCAATTGTGGGTAACCCAGACATCAGACAGGTTTTGGGAAACTGGCATCTATACTGGTACAATGCATAACCAGTCCAAAGTAGAAACCAGTCTACCACATAATATGCTTACACATTTACATTTACAGTAATCCATTCTATCCATAAGGTTTGGTAATAAAGGTCTATACTTGGGATTTAAACTGGGAACCAAGTCCTGAAGGTTGGCAATGCTTGTTACTGCTTTAACACATTTATTTTTAAATAGTTTGAAATTTGAAGGGTACTCAAAGTAAAATATTGAAATTTTAAAATGCAGTAAAGGTGGCATTGAATAATTACCTTTGAAATTAGTTTGTAGATTACAATCTGTATGAAACAGTTTAAAAAATGAAGTCAAAAACAATTTTCAGAGTTCATTGACTTGATATAACATACCAAAAGAAAGGCAAATCATTTAAACTTCAAGTATTTTGAGAAAGAGCAGGCTCTGCAATAGAACTCAAGGCAGCATATATTTTAACAATGAATAAAAAACAACACAGCACTGTTATGTATAATCAGTGCAAATCTTCACAAGCCGTGAGCCTCCCCCTCTCCAAAGACTGTTACTGAAAAGCAGTCTCCCCAAGAACACTTTAGAAATAAGGAGGGGGTGTCAAAAAACCTGATGATTCAAAACTTCGGAAATGGACAAAAACACTAACACAGCATATTCTTTACGAGGTTGCAAACCAGGCTTGGCTTAAAATCAATTTCATGTGCCTTTTGCCTCCTACAACAACATATGCATGGTCTCAATTATAGGCTACAGTCTGTTCTGTTAACCATGAAAAAATGTTATTTTAATTTTGTTTTTTGAGTAGTGATGAATAAACATTCCAAAAAATTCAAGAACACAACAATTAGCACAATACACGTCGTAATAGAGTTAAATGTGGACTGTTCTAACTAATTAATATTAAACTTTGAACAGTAAAATTTTGCTAGGACATCATTAAATTAAATCCTCTGCAATGTGGGCACAACAACTTTACACATTATTTTAAAATTGTATTTAATAAGTCTCTGTTGAGAAAACATTTCACTAAACAAAAATGATTAACTACTTTATACATTTGTAATTAAGGGAACACTTTGAAAACAGATCTCAATGGGGAAAAAAATCATGCTGGATCTCTATAGTGCTATGGACTAGGTAATGTGTTAGGAACAAAAGGATGCCACATCATTTGATGGAAATGAAAATTATCAAAGTACAAAGGGCTGAATTCAAAGACACCCCGAAAATCAAAGTGAAAAAATGATACAGCAGATTAGTCCATTTTGCCAAAATTTCATTGCAGAAACTAAAAATTATACCCTGTAGTTTGTATGGCCCCCACATGCTTGTATGCATGCCTGACAACGTCGGGGCACACTCCCAATTATACGACGGATTATGTTCTGGGGGATCTCCTCCCAGATCTGGACCAGGGTATCATGGAGGTCCTGGACAGTCTATATATATTGAAGTATAATAACCTTCTTTAATGAAGTAAGAAAAACAATCAAACACTCGGACAGCTCAACTACATCTTCATATTTTAGTAATTTAAAAGGGTTACTGAAACAGTTTGTTAGGACACAATAAATCAAACACCTTAAAGTTAACAAGATAGCTCCCAAAATGCCATTGGTGTGGATGCACAAACATTGGGTAATGAGCATCTGACAAGCAAATGAAACTTCAATCTCAGTATCAAGTATATAGTTGTGTTTTTATTTATTTAATTAAAAAAAAATGATCTACACCTCTGTGTGTGTGTGTAAATGTATATATATATATATTTATACACATATAAATACACACACACATATATATATATACATATATACATATATACATACATATATATACATACATATATATACATATATATACATACATATATATATATATATATACATATATATACATACATATATATACATATATATATATATATATACATATATATATATATACATACATACATATATACATACATATATATATATATACATATATATATATATATACATACATATATATACATACATATATATATATATACATACATATATACATACATATATATATATATACATACATATATATATATACACATATATACATACATATATATATATACACATATATACATACATATATATACATATACATATATATATATACATATATACATATATATATATATACATATATATATATATATATACATATATACATATATATATATATACATATATATATATATATATACATATATATATATATATATATATATATATATATATATTGTCACACACGCGCGCATGGGAGGCAGCTAAAGGGCTCGAGTGAAGGCAGTTCTGAGCCATGCCGGATGTGGCAGAGCGCACTAACTCTCTTTCTCACTTCCCTGTAGACCTAACCGGGAGGTTCCACCTGTCTCTCTGGACGTCACTTCTGGGACCGAGCCAATGGAGACAGACCTTGCCAGCTCCGGCCCCTGATGTCACATCCGGGACTAAACCAATGAAAATGAACACGTGCCCGATCCTTATGACCTCACTTCCTGCCTCCCCTTTAAAAGCCTTCCCTTTTCCCTTCTCTGTCAGTCTTGTTTTGGACTCTGTTGTAAGCACTTCAGTGCTGGTATTTGAAAGAAAACACGTTGCAGCCAGGATACCAAATGACATGGGTGGCTGCCCCAAACCTTTTTCTGTCTTTGTCTCGTTTTGTGACAGTGGCGTAGTCGGCAGGATGGAGAAGTCCCAGAAGAGAAGGGGACAGGACCTGCAAAACACCCAGGTGGGGCGTGCGGGGCGAGTATTCAGGCGGGGAGGGTGCCCGTGGTTGGCGAGACCGGTGCGGGCTCCGCTCCCAGCACGCAGAACTAGGCCATCTAGAGAGGCCAGGGAGTGTGCGGGTGGGGCTCACCGGTGGGCTGCCCTGGAGGGAGAGAGGGACTCAGTATGCTCTCTTGGGGGAGAGTGCCTGCCCCCCAGTGAAACCACAGCCCCATTTACCACCTAGGGGTGCCCCAGACTGGCAGGGGAGGAAAATAAAGTGGAGGTTGGCCCTGAGCGGCCGACCAGTAAACAAGCCTGGTCCTTATGGGCAAAGGTATGGCAGTGGCTACGGCCCTTGGAAAACAAGCCCTACCAGGTAATTGAGCAGGTAGCTTGCTATCTGCTCCTGAAAGCACTTCCCCAGGGCTTCACCCAGCCGGTCTGGGGCGTGCAGTTTGAACATGTCAGGGCTCATAGAGCTTCTGGAAACACAGAGGCGGCCTCACACTCTGGGAGAGCAGAACCGTCCTTCTGTCAAACTCAGCGGGTATGTCCCAAGACCTAGCCCTCCCTGTACAACCGGAGCTTGTATCGCGTCCATGGCTGGCACGCATAACCGCTTGGAGGCGAGGAGGAATGCAGGTGGAGGGAGGAGGGCTTGGTGTGCTCTGACAAACCCGTTGGCGGTCCCGCATACAGGCGTGGTGATGTTAGCGGGTTTAAAACTTTCGCTCTGCTCGATTCCGGCAGCAACATTTCCATTGTTGCCCGCCGTTTTGTGCTACAGCGACAATGGCTAAAATTCAAGACCAGTATAACCTGTGTCCACGGGAAACCAGCTGGTACAGGACCGCCGCTTGTGTCATTAGCTACGGAGGATCAGTCAGAAAGTAACCGTGGCAATCCTTCCTGATCCTCCACACCCGGTGATACTAGGGGGGACTGGTCTGAAATTAAAGCGGTGAGACACATACCACTCCGGGGTTAAGTTGGGCCTCGTTATGGGCGGAGATGAACCGTCTCAAGCTGCCTCCACGCCGTGTAATCAGCCGGCAGAGAGGTGAAGCAGCCGTCCTGGGTGGCGTGGCAACTCCGGGCGTCGCAGGCTGACCGTCATCCACCAGCGCCGCGGCGGGCGGGAGGAAACCACGCCCATTGAGGTCGGCGCTGACCCTCTCTCCGTGTTGCGGTTTCAATTTAAAAGCGCCGGCTTCTTTCAAAGGGAGCAATGGAATGGCGACTCCCTGAAGTTTGTAAAAATGCAGTGGTCCTTGTCAATGGCCAGCGCACTAGTCAGTCGATGCCACAGGGCCCCTACTTTGTGCTAGATAATGACCTCCTTTACCGTGTAGCAATGCATGGCGGGCAGGAGGCGAGGCTGCTGCTAGTGCAGCGTACCTTCCGGCGGCAGGTCTGCGAGCTAGCACGCCCACCTCCTAGGTGGCCACCTGGGCACCGAAAAACTCTGGAGCGGATCAAGCTCGGTTTTACTGGCCAGGAATTAATGAGGAGGTTAGCCGCTTTTGCGCTTCCTGCCGGAGTGTCAACTGCGACAGATTCCTAGGAGGGACCGTGCTCCTCTTGTTCCTATTCCCTTGATTGGCGTTCCCTTCCACAGAATCGGGTCGACCTGGTGGGACCTCTAGAGCCCTCAGCCGAGGACACAAGTACATTTTAGTCCTCGTGGATTATGCTACGATACCCGAAGCTGTTCCGTTGCGCTCAGCTACCTCTAAAGCCATCGCGGGAATTACTAGGGGTATTGGCGTGGGGATCCCCAAAGAAGTCTTGACAGACCAGGGGACCCCTTCACCTCGGAGGCGTTCAAGGAGACTGCCAGATTACTGAAAATAAAGCATTTAAAACCTCGGTGTATCATCCTCAAACCGGCGGATTAGTAGAGAGGTTTAATCAAACTCTCAAGCAAATGCTGCGTAAGGTGGTCAGCGAGGATGGAAGGAACTGGGATCAGCTCCTCCCCCTCGTCCTTTTTGCCTATCGGGAAGTCCCACAAGCCTCCACGGGGTTCTCCCCCTTTGAACTACTGTATGGGCGACAACCTCGGGGCATATTGGATATTTTGAAAGAAGGCTGGGAAGAAGAGGCTCTTCCCACCACTAACATACTGGAGTATATCGCGCGATTCTGCGATAGATTTGGAAAGATTCGGCCTGTCCTTAAAAGTCACATGGAGGAGGCTCAAGCAGCACAGGTTAGCTACTACAACAGCGGCACGTCTCTTGGGAGTTCCACCCGGAGATCGGGTCATGGTCCTAGTGCCTACCTCCCACTCTAAGTTGCTTGCCCACTGGCAGGGCCCCTCTGAAGTTAAGGAGAGGAAGGGACTGGTGACTATTTGGTGAGTCAACCCAATCGTCGGCCAAAGGAGCGGGTTTATCATGTGAACCTGCTGAAACCGTGGAAGGACAGGGACCCCGATCCCTCCTCCGGCCAGCCCGCTCACTCTTCGCACACACACGACCTTAACTTTGGCACAGACTTGAGACCCAGGCAGCGGCAGGAGCTGGAAACAGTTATCCGGACCGTTCGAGAGGTAGTCAGTGAACACCCCGGAAGGACCTCTCTGATTGAGCACAACATTGTGACAGAGCCCGGGGTTGTTGTCCGAGAACGCCCGTACCGTCTTCCGAGGCAAAAAGGCTGAAGTGGAGCTTGAGATCAAGCGCATGCTGGAACTAGGTGTAATTGAGGAAGTTATAGTCCCTGGTCCAGCCCCATTGTGCTCGTCGGTAAGCCTGGCGGGAGTTGGAGGTTCTGCAATGACTTCCGTCGGCAACCAAGTCTCCCAATTTGATGCCTATCCAATGCCCGCGTGGGCGACCTCCTCGAGAGGCTTGGACAGGCTCAATACCTGACCACACTTGACATGACAAAGGGTACTGGCAGGTTCCTTTAACGGACTCCGAAGGAAAAACGCGTTTAGTACCCCTAGCGGACACTGGCAGTATCGTGTCCTTCCATTTGGGTTACGGGGCTCCAGCAACCTTTCAGCGTCTGGTGGACAAAGTGCTTGACCTCATAACTCATACAGTGCTGCCTACCTAGATGGCGTGGTCATCTATTCCAGCACATGGAAGGAACACCTACAGCATGTCCAAGCGGTATTACGGACACTTGGTGAGGCGGGCTCGGATTAATCCCAAGAAATGTTTCTTTGGATTAAGCGAGGCCAAATATTTAGGCTACCTGGTGGGTGGGTACCGTAAGGCCACAGTGCTCCAAAATTGATGCCATTCTGAAATGGCCCGTCCATGAACCAAGCGGCAGGTCCAAGCCTTTCGGGTTAGCGGGTACTACCGCCGGTTTGTACCCGGTTTTGGAGCGGCGCCTTGACTGATTTAACAAAGAAGAGGGCCCGAACATTGTGGTATGGACTGCAAAACAGACACTGCATTTGGTGACTTGAAGAAGGCCCTTACGTCCGCACCTATTTTGATGGCACCTAACTTTTCTTTGCCTTTCATCCTCCAGGCGGACGCCGGACACAGGCCTGGGAGCCGTGCTGAGCCAAAGTGTCGATGGTGTGAACACCCGTCATGTTCCTGAGCGGAAACTGTTGGACGGGGAGACCAGGTATGCGGCGGTGGAGAGGGAGGCTCTGGCGATTAAATGGGCGATCACTCAGCTGAGGTACTACCTGTTGGGCGTGAGTTCACCCTTGTCACGGACCATGCACCTCTACAGTGGATGGCCCTGCACAAGGAGTCGAATCCGCGGGTCACCCGGTGGTTTCTTGACCTGCAGCCGTACAAGTTTTCGCTCGTTCATCGTCGGGTGCTCTCCATGCCAACGATGATGCTCTCTCTCGGGTTCACGACCTCTCGGTTAAGGTCGCCCGACCCGGCGGGTCTGGGCTGAGGGGGCCTTGTCACACTGCACGCATGGGAGGCAGCTAAAGGGCTCGAGTGAAGGCAGTTCTGAGCCATGCGGGATGTGGCAGAGCGCACTAACTCTCTTTCTCACTTCCTGTAGACCTAACCCGGGAGGTTCCACCTGTCTCTCTGGACGTCACTTCTGGGACCGAGCCAATGGAGACAGACCTTGCCAGCTCCGGCCCCTGATGTCACATCCGGGACTAAACCAATGAAAATGAACACGTGCCCGATCCTTATGACCTCACTTCCTGTCTCCCCTTTAAAAGCCTTCCCTTTTCCCTTCTCTGTCAGTCTTGTTTTGGACTCTGTTGTAAGCACTTCAGTGCTGGTATTTGAAAGAAAACAACGTTGCAGCCAGGATACCGAATTACATGGGTGGCTGCCCCAAACCTTTTTCTGTCTTTGTCTCGTTTTGTGACAATATATATATATATATATATATACATATACATATATATATATATATATATATATATATATATACATATACATATACATACATACAGCACAAGTAGCACAATTCTTACATTAATATAACGAATTTTATCAAGTAATAATGTTTGTTTTATATCTTCAGATGCACTTCTCTAAATTATGCTTTATCTTGTGAACATTATTCTACTCCATCTTATGGAAATAAAAGTGTACAAATTATTAGAACTTCCTTATGACTAAACCTCTTTCAAAGCAAAATTCAGGTTTTACAGTTCAAATTCTGGAAACATAATAGGAAAATATCAGCAGATATAATTCAATAAGAAAAGTCCATAGTAAATTTAATAGTCTATTTAACAATAAAACTAATAACACAAACTTCAACGGAAATATAAAAATGCACATAAATCAAAAAAAGGGTTTAATAACACATTTAAAAATGAACAAGGTTTGAATTATTGTCATTTGGTTTTTTTTTAATTTTATTTTTAGCAGCAAGCCATATCAACGTTTAAGTTCCCAAAGGTATCCTTGAGTGGTACTATAATTTAGAACACTACCTTTTGTCCATTTAGAACACCATCATTTTTGAAGTTAAACCCAATAAAAAATTCAGTAATTAAGAACAAGTGGGCACAAAGCGGGTATGGGTTTGTGAGAAACACAGAAAGATCATTTAAATTGCTAATTTTGAACATGACCATACATTCTGGCCCTGGGGCTTATTTCCACTCACTAAAATGAAACGTGAAGCAGCCTGTTGAAATAACATCAGCCCTTGAATAAAAAATGAAATTACAAGTTGCCTGCTTTTAAGGCTTTTAGAATTTAACAGGCATGTGATAGAGCTAGACCCTAAAAGTTAAACACTAACACTGCTGTCAAAGTTACTTTGCAAACACTTCAGTCAACTAATATACATCACATCTAAGCTAATCAGAATCTGCTGATGGCAGCAGTCCTACAGCAAACACTCCCTCCAGAACATTTAGCCCCTGTCTCACTCCAGAGCTTTATCTGCATGAAAGAGAATTTTGCACTAGATCTACTATACTGCAGAGAAACCATCATTCTATTGCAGCTTGCCTTCAGAGAAATGTCATGCTTCAAAGACATTAATAACAAAATGAGTAATATGTGATCAGTACAAAGATGTAAGTTTAAATATTCCTGAAAGAAAAGAGAGAGAACTTACAGTATATGTCCAAAATATGATTTATTACATTTCACTTTGTAAGTCAAAGACAAAAATGGAAGAATTAATGGGTGCAGAATCTCTAATAACTACCATACCTACTGACAAGGAATGTATTACTCAATAAAAAAAATAAACAAACATGTAGAATGTTTGTTCATATACTGTCTAAAATATTAAGAACAGTGAACAACATAACTTCCGGCGCCGCATCCGAGTGGCAGCCTTTCCAGCAGCTCCGTATACGACTTTATCTTTTTATCTCTATTTTTCTCTATCTCACTGATCACTTCTACCACTTTCTTTTATGTGGAATTGCTCCCTGGACACTTTTACACATTTTTACTATTTTACTATTTGACATGGATTGTTACACTCCGAGAATCGCCTATTCAAGAAGTCAGCTTAAAGCACGGAGAAGAAATGCTTATGCCGGTGTGGTTCCTTATTTACCTGACGAGGTAAGAAGACGATATCGGGGCAGCCGAGCCGGCGCAAAGATAAAAAATAAGATTAAATCGAGAAAATGGCGTTATAAACCGTCGGTGCCTTCTGTGATCCTGGGAAATGTAAACTCACTACAAAATAAGATCGACGAACTGGCTGTGCTGGTGAAAAATGTCAGAACCTACAGAGAATGCAGCTTGCTGTGTTTTAGTGAAACATGGCTAACGTCTATCATCCCAGATGCTAACGTGGAGCTACCGGGTTTAGCACAGTTAGAGCGGACAGAGAAGCAAGTACCTGTGGAAAGAAAAAAGGAGGAGGACTCGCTCTCTATGTCAATACAAAGTGGTGCAACTCAGGACATGTAAACGTTAAAATCTCCACTTGCTGCAGGGACATCGAACTGTTGGCCGTAAGTCTGCGCCCTATTACTTGCCCAGAGAGTTTGGACACGTGATTGCTGTTATTGTTTACATCCCCCCTCAAGCGAACGCGGAGATGGCGAGTGACATCATCCATTCCGCAGTTGCTAAGTTACAAACGCAGCACCCTGAGGCACTTGTGCTAATCGCTGGAGACTTTAACCATGTAGCGCTGGATAAAACATTACCTGCCTTCTTCCAGTATGTGGATTGTAAAACTCGGGAAACAGGACTATTGACCTACTATATGCAAGCGTTAAAGGCGCATACAGCGCCACCCCACTGCCTGCGCTTGGGAAAGCAGATCATAACCTGGTTCTGCTTCAGCCTCAATACAAACCAAGAGTGAGGGGCTACCTACAACCACGCTCATTCAGGAAGTGGTCCCTGAGGCAGAGCAGGCTCTGAGAGACTGCTTTGGAACTACAGACTGGGATATATTGCTGAGATCACATAGTGAGAACATTGAAGAGGCTGTTGAATGCACAACTGATTACATCAACTTCTGTATGGACATTGTAGTTCCAGTAAGAACAGTATGCTGCTATGCTAACAACAAGCCATGGATTACAAGTGACATCAAGGGCCTTTTGAACCAGAAGAAAAGGGCTTTTAAAGGTGGTGATAAGCATGAGCTGAAGTGCGTGCAGAAGGAACTCCGAGTCCAGCTCAGGCGGAAAGAGCAGTACAGGAGAAAGCTGGAGCAGAAGTTGCAGAACAACAGTATGAAGGAAGTGTGGGATGGGATGAAGATTATCACTGGCTGCAGCTCGAGCGGGTGCCGAATCGAGACAGGCGTGGAGAGAGCAAACCAAATGAACAACTTCTTTAATAGGTTTGATCACAGTAACCCACTCTCACCTCGGTACTGCATCCTCCAACCATCCTTCTGCTGATACCAGCATAGGTGAGACATCCCCACCCACAATTACAGCAGCCCAGGTGAGCAGAGAGCTGAAAAGACTTTGTGCCAGCAAAGCAGCGGGTCCAGATGGTGTATCGCCACGATTGCTGAAGGCCTGTGCGTTGGAACTGGGGAGTCCTCTACAGCGCATCTTCAACCTGAGCCTGGAACAGGGAAGAGTCACCAGGCTTTGGAAAACATCTTATATCACTCCTGTCCCAAAGGTATCACGTCCTAGTGAGCTGAATGACTTCGGCCTGTTGCTCTGGCGTCACATCTGATGAAGACCATGGAGCGGCTGCTGCTTCACCACCTGAGGCCACAGGTCCGTCCCGCCCTAGACCCTCTGCAGTTCGCATACCAGGAGAAGGTGGGAGCGGAGGATGCCATCATCTATATGCTTCATCGATCCCTCTCCCACCTGGACAGAGGCAGTGGTGCTGTAAGAATTATGTTTTGGACTTCTCTAGCGCCTTCAACACCATCCAACCTCTGCTCCTTAGGGATAAGCTGACTGAGATGGGAGTAGATTCACACCTTGTGGCATGGATTGTGGACTATCTTACAGACAGACCTCAATATATGCGTCTTGGGAACTGCAGGTCTGACATTGTGTGCAGCAATACAGGGCGCCGAGGGACTGTACTTTCTCGGTCCTGTTCAGTCTATATACATCAGACTTCCAATATGACTCGGAGTCCTGCCACGTGCAAAAGTTAAGCTGATGACACTGCTATTGTGGGCTGCATCAGGAGTGGGCAGGAGGAGGAGTACAGAAAGTTAATCAAAGACTTTGTTAAATGGTGCGACTCAAACCACTTACACCTTAACACCAGCAAGACCAAGGAGCTGGTGGTGGATTTTAGGAGGCCCAGGCCCCTCATGGACCCTGTGATCATCAGAGGTGACTGTGTGCAGAGGGTGCAGACCTATAAATATCTGGGAGTGCAGCTGGATGACAAATTGGACTGGACTGCCAATACTGATGCTCTATGTAAGAAAGCTCAGAGCAGACTATACTTTCTGAGAAGGTTGGCATCCTTCAACATCTGCAGTAAGATGCTGCAGATGTTCTACCAGACGGTTGTGGCGAGTGCCCTCTTCTGCGGTGGTGTGCTGGGGTGGCAGCATAAAGATGAAAGACGCCTCACGCCTGGACAAACTTGTTAAGAAGGCAGGCTCCATTGTAGGATCAAAGTTGGACAGTTTAACATCTGTGGCAGAGCGACGGGCACTAAGCAAACTCCTGTCAATCATGAAGAATCCACTGCATCCACTTAACAGTGTCATCTCCAGACAGAGGAGTAGCTTCAGTGACAGACTTTTGTCACTGTACTGTTCCACTGACAGACTAAAGAGATCGTTCCTCCCCCACACTATGCGACTCTTCAATTCCACCCGGGGGAGTAAATGCAAACATTAATTTTATTTTAATTCTTTTCATTTTTATTACTATTTAATTTAATATTGTTTCTTTGTATCAGTATACTGCTGCTGGATTATGTGAATTTCCCCTTGGGATTAATAAAGTATCTATCTATCTATCTATCTATCTACATTCATTACTAAAACTAGGTTGAACACACATGAAAAAAGAACATACACAAAGACTTTGAAAAAAACACCTAAAAGTTTTAAATTGTTAGTAGTATTAAAAGGACAGTGCCAAGAGAATGGTACAAGTGAAATCACACATGCTGATGGATTAATGTGAAATATGCAAAATATCCACAAATGGCAAAAGTACTACCTGACATTTTCAAACCAAGTGGCTTATTTGGACTTGGTTGTTGTCCAATTTCTTTTTATATACTTACACCATATAAACGTGTTAAAGAAAAAAATGCTGTTATGCCTGTCTTCTTACTGTTCCAAAACAATATTAAACAGGTATTAGAGTTATCCAAGATGTTTGGGTTTATGGCTTCTACTACTTGAAACTCACTTTCTAGGCTTATTTATGAGGCCTTTTTCACTCTCAAAATTCAAATCAAAGCCCATGAAAGATTCACTGGATGGCAAGTTTCAAAATTCCAGATTTAATAAGATATTACAACACTTTTTTCTGCAAGATTGAAAATGGAACCTTTACATACTCAAATGAAATGTAAAATCCATGTGGACTTAAAACAGAACATTACCAGTCCTCTTCAGTTAGAAATACAGGATCAGAGAAGTATTAGTGGATGCTGTATTTAGGTTTATGAACATCTAAACAAGTCAGTGTCCTAAGCAAGAAATGTAATTTTAGGCTTTGCTTCAAAATTTACCTTAATACAATGATGCTGTATACAGATAGTTAATTTAGACAGCATGACAGTATTTGGTAGGACACTTTCATTAAAATAAAATATAAACATTCAACCACCAAATGGAGTTGGAGGAGTCTATCATTATTATGCCAAATACAGACTCACAAGTGCATACTCGTATATATAAAAATTACAGTAAGGAATAATTTTATATTATATATAAAGCAGTGATTAACAATTTTACATGAGTACAGACTAGTACTAGTGCAAAAAACAGCAGCATCTTATAACGGCTAAAGGCTATAATGTTGAGGTATTCATTTATTTTCTGATCACCCTTATTTTAATACAAGGCGGTAAATGACCAGGCCCAATTCCAAGAGAAATCAGACACAAAGCAAGAAATATTCCTGGACAGAACAACAGTCCCCCGTAGAGTATAATCACACACACCATATCTCACACCATCAAGAGTAGTCAATTAATCTAACCCTCAACATTTAGGATACAGAAGGAAACCATAGCATCCAGAGAAAAGCAATGTAAATAAAAGGATCATGTTAAAATTCTGCACATCCTGATCCACAATTAGGGTGCAAGACCATGGGGCTGTGACCGATTAGTGCCACTATGACATCATCCATTCCGAGGTTGCCAAGTTACAAACACAGCACCCTGAGGCGCTTGTGCTAATCGCTGGAGACTTTAACCATGTGACGCTGGACAAAACATTACCTGACTTCTCCCAGTATGTGGATTGTAACACCCGGGGAAATGGGACTATCAACCTACTGAACATGAAAACATTAAAGACGCACACAGCTGCCTGCGCTTGGGAAAGCAGATCATAACCTGGTTCTGCTTCAGCCTCACTACAAACGAAGAATGAGGGAGCTACCTACAACCACACGATCATTCAGGAAGTGGTCCCCTGAGGCAGAGCAGACTCTGAGGGGCTGCCTTGGAACTATGGACTGGGATATCCTACAGGGCTCACATAGTGAGAACATTGAGGTGGTTGTTTACTGCACTACTGACTACATAAACTTCTGTATGGACATTGTAGTTCTATGCTAACAACAAGCCATGGATTACAAGTGACATCAAGGGCCTTTTGAACCAGAAGAAAAGGGCTTTTAAAGGCAGTGATCAGCATGAGCTTAAGTGCATGCAGAAAGAACTCTGCAGCGGCAAAGGAGCAGTACAGGAGAAAGCTGGCACAGAAGTTGCAGAATAACAGCATGAAGGAAGTGTGGGATGGGATGAAGATCATCACTGGCTGCAGCTCGAAGTGGGGTGCCACCATTGAGAGAGACGTGGAGAGAGCAAACCAGATGAATAACTTCAACAGGTTTGACCACTCTAACCCACGCTCACCTCGGAGTACTGCACCCACCACCCATCCTTCTGCTGATACCAGCATAGGAGAGTTTCCCCCAACCCACACTTACATGAGCCCAGGTAAGCAGTGAGCTGAAGAGACTTTGTGCCAGCAAAGCAGCGGGTCCAGATGGAGTATCGCCACGACTGCTGAAGGCCTGTGCATTGGAGCTGGGGAGAACTCTACAGCGCATCTTCAACCTAAGCCTGGAACAGGGGAGAGTCCCAAGGCTTTGGAAAACATCTTGCATCACCCTAGTCCCAAAAGTATCATGTCCTAGTGAGCTGAATGACTTCCGGCCTGTCACTCTGACATCACATGTGATGAAGACCATGGAGCGGCAGCTGCTTCACCACCTGAGGCCACAGGTCCGCCACACCCTCAACCCTCTGCAGTTCGCATACCAGGAGAAGGTGGGAGCGGAGGATGCCATCATCTATATGCTACACTGATCCCTCTCCCACTTGGACAGAGGCAGTGGTGCTGTAAGAATTATGTTTCTGGGCTTCTCTAGTGCCTTCAACACCATCCATCCTCTGCTCCTTAGGGATAAGCTGACAGAGATGGGAGTAGATTCATACCTGGTAGCATGGATTGTGGACAATTTTAAAGACAGACCTCAGTATGTGTGTCTCGAGGACTGAAGGTCTAACATTGTGGTCAGCAACACAGGAGCACTGCAAGGGACTGTACTTTCTTCAGTCCTGTTCAGCCTATATACATCGGACTTCCAATACAACTCGGAGTCCTAACACGTGCAAAAGTTTGCAGACGACAATGCTATTGTGGGCTGCATCAGGAGTGGGCAGGAGGAGGAGTATAGGAAACTAATCAAGGAGTTTGTTAAATGGTGCGACTCAAACCACCTACAACTGAACACCAGCAAAACCAAGGAACTAGTGGTGGATTTTAGGAGGCCTAGGCCCCTCATGGACCCCATGATCATCAGAGGTGACTGTGTGCAGAGGGTGCAGACCTATAAATACCTGGGAGTAAAGCTGGATGATAAATTGGACTAGACTGCCAATACTGATGCTCTGTTTAAGAAAGGACAGAGCCGAATATACTTCCTTAGAAGGCTGGCATCCTTAGAAAATCTGCAGCATCTTATTGTAGATGTTGATCAGACGGTTGTGGCGAGCGCCCTCTTCTATGCGGGGGTGTGCTGGGGAGGCAGCATAAAGAAGAGGGATGCCTCAAGCCTGAACAAACTGGTGAGGAAGGCAGGCTCTTTTGTAGACACGGAGCTGGACAGTTTGACATCCATGGCAGAGCGACGGGCACTGAGCAGGCTCCTGTCAATAATGGAAAATCCACTGCATCCACTGAACAGGATCATCTCCAGACAGAGGAGCAGCTTCAGCGACAGACTGCTGTCACTGTCCTGCTCCACTGACAGACTGAGGAGATCGTTCCTCCCCCCACACTATGCGACTCTTCAATTCCACCCAGGGGGTAAACATTAATAGTATACAAAATTATTGTTTTTCTGTTATACCTTCATTGTTATCACTCTTTAATATTGTTCTTCATCAGTATGATGCTGCTGGAGTATGCGAATGTCCCCTTGGGATTAATAAAGTATCTATCTATCTATATTAGTCTCCATAAATGAGGAGTATATTTGTGCTTTGAGCCTGCTCATGGAAAAGTAAACAGAAAAGATATCCAGTCTGAATGTAAAATAAAAATATGAGCCCAAAGGGATAGTAATACACTGCCAAAGATTTTGCGTAAATGAATGTGTTCCAAAGTTTTGACAGGAGTGAAAAATGTAGAGGTATTTGTTTTAAAAAGGGAACAAGAAAATTAAGAATTCTACAAAAGCATCCAATCAACAAATATCAATTTTACATTTATTCTCACAAACCAATTCATATACAAAGAATACATAAATAGCTAATGCAATGTACTTTGTGTGATGGGTGCGGCAACACGCTGTATCAGTCCATGCTCCCAACTTCTAACCTCAACTTGTTACAACTGGCACATAAAGATTACATTTCCGCTTTGTTTTTAACCACTATTATTTCTGAGGGAGCATTAGAGTTAAACTGCTACCAAGGAGGAGGATAGGACTCTTTACAAAATAATACACAGGATGACATTGCATTACTTGGTAAAAATAGAATACAATTAAGGAGTTGGGGTCTCCATTATAGTTACAGAGATCCAAGTTTAAATTTCACTGTATAGCATATCTATGTAGGCATTACATGTTCCTTCCTATGGTTTTATTTTTAAGCCTCAGGTTGGCCGAAACAATCTAAAAACATAATCTATACTTTCTATACTACAGAATGGGACAAAGCATTGTAACTATCCAGCCGTATTCTAGCAAAACTTACTCCCTGGACTCTGTACCTATCAAGAAAGCAAAACAGACACTGAAACAATTCTTTGTTGAAATGCCTTAGAATTGCATGGCACATGCTATAAATGGAGGGTAGGAATCAAATTTTCTGCTTGACCTGACATTATGTTTCCTATATACCTTTTATTTCTAAAGTACAGTACCTGTCATGCAGCATCAGTGATACATTATGCAACACACCCAGTTCTTTGGAGCAGTTCTTTCAAACACTAGAAGTCCGGTTCATTTAAGCAGATGTGAAAGCACCACTAATTAGTATTCTGGGGCTTGTGATTACACCACGCACATCAACAAAGGCAGTTTAAAAGGAATAGTACAGGAAGAGACTTTAGGGTTTTGAACTCTTGTTTAGGATTGTGAAAATAAAAGCACCTTGCACACTGATATATTACTTCTTTTATGCAAGTGTCCTTAGTGCATGGAATCTCTGTTTACAACTACGTTATTGCCCTTTCCAGGTTCAAGCTACCTAGGGCCATGGAACCACCACAGGCCATCAAACTAGTTCATTTCATAATTCATTTCATAAACTAGTTCATTTGATAATTTTGAACACTTCAGTCATGTCACCTCTTAATTTTCTTTCACTAAACTGAAAAGGTTCAGCAGATCTAAGGGGTTTGAAAAACAATGACCCTTGGAAGTTAAATTTGAAATGCAATTGTTCATTAGATGTAAAAGCATTAAGTATAATACAGTTCTCCAAGAGTTTTAATTCTGGACGTTTAAGAAAAATTAAATACTATGTAGGTTCGAGAGGGTTTAAAATGGTGATTATCATGTAGAGGTAGAACAGATAAAGGCTTCTCTGTCTTGAAGTGCATTTTGCATTGATTTTATATTCAGATTGATTGAAGGATAATTGGATTACTGATGTATTGATGATAATTAGTCTTTACTGGAGCACAAAGCAGGGGATATAAAAAAAAAAAGTACAGCAAGATTTTATTTTTATTGGAGACCAGGTTTGTGTATATGCATCAATTTGTGTCATTTTCCAGGTCTTTATAACTTGTACATTTGCGTCAAAGTAATAAATTGAATCTTAGGTACTGCCACACTACCTTCTTATTTAGGTCTTTGTAGAATTGCATCAAATTCAAGATAAATTAGGTTATAATAGAGTATTTTTTTAAAGAATGATGTTAACGTATACGGGGATACTCTGAAAAATAAAAAAAAAAATTTGTCAAGGATGTTAATCTTGACAGTATTGATTCTCCCTGCTAATGTCAGATGGAGGGTAGACCATCTGTTCACATCTTGCTTGATTTTTTCCATGCTGATAGCAAAACAGTGTGGAAAAATATCTTTATTTACTTCTGATGGTAACCCCTAGATATTTAAAGCATTCTGATAAAATCTATACTAATAAAAGGCAAAGCCCTCACTCACTCACTCACTCACTCACTCACTCACTCACTCACTCCTAATTCTCCAACTTCCCGTGTAGGTAGAAGGCTGAAATTTGGCAGGCTTATTCCTTACAGCTTACTTACAAAAGTTGGGCAGGTTTCATTTCGAAATTCTACGCATAAGGGTCATAACTGGAAGCTATTTTTCCCCATATAATGTAATGGAGTCTTGAGTTGGAGATGGGTGGTGGGGAGTTTGTGTGACATCATCACGCCTCCTACGTAAGTGCGAGAGAACAACGAAGAACTCAAGCACAAAACGCCATTTCACAATTGAGAAGGCAGAAAAACATTATGAAGCAAATGATGCATACAAGCATATTCATAAGTACAGCTACTGCGGAAACAAAGCACGGCGTGAACCGTAAGTTTATATTAAAATAAGTTCATAGACAGGCTGCCACTAGCGTTTGTAATTTAGTGCCTGCCCATATAAGGCCGTCCATCAGCGGCAATCCAATACAAACACTGCCGGTAAATATTCACGTGTGAAGGACTGTGCTTATGCAGAGGAAGATGAGATGGTCAGGGTGGTGTTTGGCACAGACTCATTGAAACTGCGAGAGAAACTTTTAAGTGCGGGTCTTAGCTGACATTACGAGATGGCACCAGCACAGCTGGGAACCTTCGATGCAAGAACACCAAGCGGCTCACGTGAACTGACGCAGTGCACAGACAAAAAGCAACAGTTCCAAAGAGTGCTGAACAAAAACCGAATTACACAATTGAGAAGGCAGCAAAAAAATATGAAGCGTCTGATACATAGAATCATATTCATAAGTGCAGCTACTGCGGAAACAAAGCACACGGTGGAAAAAGTGAATGTCCCGCTAAAGGAAGACAGTGTAAAAAAAAACGTGCATGCAGTGTGTCAGGTCTCAGATAAAGAAGAAGACGAGCTGTTTATTGATGCAGTAAGAAACTAATCGATGAATGAAACCTCTTATCTTTACAGCGATTGACAAACACGGAATGTAACTTGAACACAACACATCGTACAAATCGACCCTGATTGAAACAAATAATGATAATCAAATCCTTGATGACAGCAACATTCAATAACACTCACAAAACAATTACTGTATATTGACAATCAAGTTACGTTATTTTTAAAATGTTCCCTTTTCATAACTTCTACTTCTCCACTGCGATACGCGGGTATATATATAAATGTATATATATACCCCGATCTACAATACATACTCTTGCATAGATAAGCCACACGCTGTGGCTAATTGTAGAGTCTTAAGCCTCTAATGCCGACATTCGAGGTTGATTCCGAGAGGGATGCACTGAGTATGTCGCGCTACCGATTCATTTTACCTTCGCATCTCCTTGGTTTGGGACATATGAAAAAATATTTGGTTAACGCAGAATTATGTTACGTTATTTTTAAAATGTTTCCCTTTATTAGCACAAGCACAGCTGAGAAGCTTCGATGCATGTACTCCATAACGCGTTAAAAAATAACGCATTTAATCACACTTTCAATTCCAAGCAAACGGGAACTTTTGTCAGTGCATGATTTCCTGGTACATCCATTACACTGATGCACACATCACAGCTACAAAAATGTTAGAGTCGGAATAAAGCGCGTCCTCGACTGATCATTTCGACTTCCCGAGCGAAGCCTTGATAAAAGCATGGTTTTGTGCACACTGAAAAGCAAGCAAAATTAGATGCATTACAGAAAGCGGACTTTGTGGCTCTTACTGGGGATCATTGGACTTCCGTGACCGTTTGTAATTCTAATTACATCTAATTATAAAATGTTCAATGAACACACTGTTTTAGCCTAATGTACAAAATAATTTTGGCTAAGGTTACTCAGAGTTTAAAGATTAAGTTGGTCAAATTACCTTTTATGTTTCTGACTTATTTTTTTAAGAAGAAAAACTGCACTTTATGTTGAAATTTTGGTTATTATTATTTAAAGACAATACTATTCTGAAAATCTACTTAAAGTACTTAAACTACCACTTTATTTTTAAGTCTGCCCAATTTTAACCAGGGATGATATTTTTGTTTCTGTTTTGAATTCAAATGCAGTTTAAAGGCTTTTTTCAGAAATTAAAACAGCTTCAGTTTACAATATTCATGTACATGTCTATTATTTGATTCTGTAAGCCCACTAAAACACTTTTAAATTAAAAAAAAAAAAACATATATATACACATACATACATACATATATATATATATATATATATATATATATATATATATATACATATATATATATACACACACACACATATTTTTCGGGAGTGCAGAATTATTAGGCAAGTTGTATTTTTGAGGATTAATTTTAATATGGAACAAACACAGTGCTATCAGTCAATCCAAAATGTTAATAAACCTGAAACCTGAATGTTTCACAACGGAAATGTGAGTGTGAACATCATCAGGGGAATACATATGTGCACACAATTATTAGGCAACTATTAGTGTGCAGATTTATTATGCAACTAAAGGAAAAATGAAAATTTTCCCATCTCACTTGTTTATTTTCATCTGTTATAGTGAGAATAATAAACAAACACCTCAAAATTTACAAATAAACATCTCTGACATTTCAAAAAAAAATCAATCAATCAATCAATCAATGACCAATATAGCCACCCTTCTTTCCAATAACAGTCATAAGCCTTTCCATTCATGAAGTCTTTCAGTTTCTTGATCTGTTGACGATCAGCTTTTGTGGAGCAGTGACTACAGCCTCCCAGACACTCTTCAGAGAGGTGTATTGTTTTCTCCCCGTAAATCTAGCGTTTAAGAAGTGCCCACAAGTTCTCGATAGGGTTTAGGTCAGATGAGGAAGGGGCCATGTCATTATTCCTTCATCTTTAAGGCCTTTACTGGCTGGCCCGCAGTGAGAACTTGATGCAAGTGATGGAGCATTGGCCTGCATAAAATCATGGTCTTTTCCTGTATCACTGTTTGAAGAAAGTGTCTTGAAAAACTGGCAGTAGGTTTGGGAGTTGATTTTGAGTTCATCTTCAATGCAAAAAGGTCCAACTAGCTCATCTTTAAAATACCAGCTCATACCAGTACCCCACCTCCACGTTGGAGTGGAGCTCTGTGCCATTACTGATCCACAGGTCCATCCATCTGGTCCATCAAGAGTCACTCTCATCTCATCGGTCCATAAAACCTTTGAAAAAATCTGTCTTCAGATATTTCTTGGCCCAGTTTTGGCGTTTCAACTTATGTTTCTTGTTCAGTGGTGGTTGGGTTTCAGCCCTCCTTACCTTGGCCATGTCTTTGAGCACTGAACACCTTGTACTTCTGGGCACTCCAGGTAGGTTGCAGCTCTGGAATATGAAAGTACTGGAGGATAATGGGTTCCTGGTAGCTTCACGTTTGATTCTTCTCAAATCTTTGGCAGCTAATTTGCGTCTTTTGTTCTCAACATGTTTCTTGCGACCCTGTTGACTGTTTGCGACAAAATGTTTGATAGTTCTGTGATCACACACCAATATCTTAGCAATTCCAAAAGTGCTGCATCCCTCTGAAAGACTTTTTACAATTTTTGACTTTTCAGAGTCAGTTAAATCTCTTTTTGGCCCATTTTGCCTGAGGAAAACTAGCTGCCTAATAATTCTGCACACCTTGATATAGGGTGTTGATCTCCTTAGGCCACACCCTCCCTCATTACACAAATACACATCACCTGGCGTGCTTAAATCCAATAAGCATTCAAGTTAATACAGCTTGGAGTTGGAATATCGCATTAAAAATAATGATATGGTCAAAATACTCATATATATATATATATATATATATATATATATGCCAGCAACACTCATGACAATGACAAAACAATTACATTGTCAATCATGTTACGTTATTATTAAAATGTTTCCTTTTCTTTTACTTCTCCGCTGCCAATGCTTAGGTATTTTGCTATATATATATATATATATATATATATATATATATATATACAGATATATATATATATATATATATATATAAATAGATAGATATGACAACACTCATATCAATAACAAAACAATTACATTAACAATCATCTTACGTTATTTTTAAAATGTTTGCTTTTCTTTTTCATAACTTCTTTAACACACTACTTCTCCGCTGCGAAGCGCGGGTATTTTGCTAGTAAACTGATAAATGTCCTGTCTAATATTCTGTTCTAGAGTGTTCACTGGAAGAAGCACACTTTTATTCAAACTGATTTTGAGGTCAGATATGTTTTGAAATTCTGCTAGGGAATTAAGGATTACTGGTAAAGAGGTTTGTGGGTTTGATATATAAAGTACCATATCTGTGTATAGTGATATTTTCTGTTTAAGTCCTTCTCTGATAATCCCCTTTATCTTTAATGCATTTCAAACGTGAATGGCCGAAGGCTCAATAGCAAATGTAAAAAGCAATGGCAAGTACCATGTTTCAGTTTGAAGTAGTTGGAGATCATGATGTTAGTGCAGACAGAGGCCTCTGGAGTGGTATAAAGTAGTTGTATCCATGGACATATATTTGTGCCAAACCCAAATTTCTGCAATGTCGTGAATAGGTAGTCCCATTCAGGTCTTTTAAAGGCTTTTTCTGCATCCAAAGATAACAAGTTCTCTAGTGTACTAGATTTTATGGGCAAGTATACTACATTAAAACAGACGCTGAAGGTTTGAAGGCAAGTGTCCGCTATTAAAAAAAAAATCCGGTTTGGTCTTTAGCTAGAACTTGAAAGTATCTTATTATTCAGAACTAAAATTGGTCTATATGATGTACATTTTAGTAAGTCCTTATTTTTCTTGGAAAGATGGTAATTAATGCTTGGCAAAAACTTTGAGGGAGAATTCTGTTGTTACTATCATCTATAAAGGTTGCAAATAACAGACCTAACTTAGTTGAATTTTCTTTTGCATTCTGTTGCATTCCCACTTTGGAGTGAGTTTATAACATCCAGTAGTTGCCCAGTACAACAAATGATCAACCCCTTAATGCTCCACCGTAAATGTGATGCATGCACCAGGAACATCCACTATATACCATTATTTTTCAGACACAATGCAGACACTAGAGACATATTTGCTTTGTCACTATGTAATAAATATTAATTAAACATTCCAAAATTAACATTCACAGGTATCTACAACTCTAAAAGAGTGTAGACATGCAATTTGAAATAAACTAGGCTACTACAGAATAAATGTGCAACATCATACAGTACATTGAAATGAAACTCGCCTAAATGAAACTGAAGCACATTACCATATTCCCTCGGTAGAGATTGCCAGCTTCTATAGAGTCATATAGATAGAACAAGCCCTTTTCTGTAGCATGCAAAGTAGTGCATAATTTTCATGCACTCTTCTAGTTATCATATAATAGGTATTCTGCTTATAGAGCAGCTATGTTTCATAAACAACCTACATAGTTTTTGCAAATGTTGTGGTGCACAACCACTGTTATTGTCTACCTTACATGACGATTATTCCCTGAGGGGAAACAAAGTTTCTGGTTTAAAAAAAAAAATGTATGTAGACGCTTCAGGCACTGTCCTTGCACAATTTAGTCAAACGATCTTAGTACTTGCAGAAATGTGATGAGAGAACTTTACTATTAACTTAAAGTTAGAAAGGGAATTCTCAGTATAGCATTCAAGTTGGCATTGTACATTTATGTAAGACAAGAACCAAATCTAAACAAACTCCCAAAACAAACATATCTCAGTAGCAGTTTGTGAAAATTAGAGTCAACCTCTTGTGTTATGAAATATTCCTTTAAAATGTGCATTTTTATTCCTCATTGAATATGTTTCATATTTACATTTAACTTGAATCAAATCTTAACAAAAAAAAAAACAACACACACACATCTCTTACATAATGTAGATACAGTCTGGCTTATTTAAGATGTATTTCAGAAAAAGTATAGTAACTTTCATTTGTTTTTTTGTTTTATTTATTTTTTTCTTAAAAATCACGAAGTACTTGCTTTGTTTTCAAAGTTTCTCACACATGAGATACAGAAAATGAACCAACTTTTAAAGGAACACAAATTTTCTACACAATAATTGGTTCAACAAAACCAGAATATAGATTTTATCCATACTGCACATGTTGAGCAAAATTAATGCTATATTGATTTAGATTAAAGTATTAAATATTAATACTTTATAAATTATCCTTAGACAATCTTAAAAAGGGTGACTCTTATTGACTGCTAATTATTTCATACATTGTTTCCTTTTTATTTCCCTACTTAATTTATTATATGGTAATTAAGACACTTCTTTTCATGTTTTTCCTCAATAAAATGTTGAACAGCTTTAAAGTAAATAGATCAGAGTGTACAGCTACGAATCAGTATGACTGTGCAGCATAGGAAAATTTTGATATGGAGAAATTTTTTTTTTGTTTACACATGTACAGTAGCTGTATTTTAAGTCCTAATTCTTCCAGCACAAAACAAAACACTTTTTAAAGTTACAAGAGTAATTTAAATTTAAATATTACACTTATTAAAAATTGCTTTTCAATAGAAACAGATATAGAATAACAGAGGGACAAAATGGGTAAATGCATTTCTTTAATTAAATACATTTACCTCAAATATGACAATTAACTGCTGCTTAATGTTTTGACTACCACAGTAAGAGATTACTTGCTTTCCAAATGTGATTGTTAAAACACTGCAGCTTTTCAGCTGCAAAAGCAGTTGCCCAGGAAAATGTTTTACAGTAGCAAAAACGTATATATGGTTAAACAAAAAACTTATAAATAACTAGATAAGCTCTTTAAAGATATTTAATAACCTTCCAGTTGCTTGCTACTTTAGCTGTTTGTATAAGTGTAAGTGATGTCGTTTCAGCTGGGCCATCCTGCAATGCTATTTTTAGAATCCGTGTATGTTGAACTAGTGAAACATATCCATTCCAGGTTATGATGTAATGTAGTAAAATCAAGGGATTTATTTACAAGGTCAGCAGGGTGGGATGAGAGCACCAAGCAGATCATGTTGACAAATTGTTATTCTTCACTTAAATTGTGTGTAATTTTATGGCTAGAAACTGATGACTGCATATAGTGAGATCACACAGACTGCTGCTACTAAAGCATGGAAAAATTCAAGGCGAATGGCAGGGTATCAAAGAAGTCATCTGTTTAAAATTCATGCCTCGGAGGCAAGAACACTGGAAATTTATTTATTTATTTTTTTTAAACAAACATATATTTTCCATCTACCTGCTAAAAACAAACATTTTATAACCTAACAAATTGCAAGCCTTATAAACAAAGACTTAATTGTTGCTTAGAATGCTAAATTACTAATAAGCTCTTTTGCTTTTTCCTTTCCCACTTAATGACTGAAGTGAGCAAGAAATGGTGGATGGGGGGTAGTGGGGGGATTAGATTTGAAGTAAATTCTGATTTTACCTTTTTTAAACCATACTATATATATATATAAACAGAAGTATGCAAGGCTAACAACTTCAGCACTTAGGAGATTGTACTGTTCCATTGTGAGGCATTCCGAGTTAAAAAGTTAATAGTTAAAGTTAATAAAGCTATTGATTTAATATAAAAGTTTAATAAAAGTTTTTGTAATAATCGTAACATGCATGTCTTTCTATACGAACAACCACAAACCTGCTTTCACAGTTTTATGCTGTTTCAGTTGAACTGCATTTTGGACAGCATGATACTTGCATGTTGTTCCAACTCAACTGCATTTTTCTAATTAAAAAAATAAAAAAGCAGCTGTTATAGACGAACTTCTTCAAGCTACCATATACAGGCTAGGTTAAATTTTAGTGTGGGTATATGCAAGAGGACCACTGAGGATGGTGGCATTTGGTTCAAAATCCAAGGAGGCATGCATTGTATACTTCATTCACCACATCCACTGATTGAGGTTCAAGCTTTGACTCCATGCTAAAATAAACCTTTGTAACCACTCTTGCAAGCAACAGAGCTGTATATAAGTATTGTTAACTATGATGAAAATAAACCAAAGACCAAATCCTTGTATAAATGTAATTACTAATATGAAAAAGCCATCACATTGTTATGTAGTTAGCCATATCTATCTATCTTAATACATTACATGGAATGAGTCAGATGTAATCCAAAGCATGCAAATACAGAAAGACATACAGATGCTGGTCATAAAATTAGAATATCATGACAGAGTTGATTTATTTCAGTAATTCCATTCAAAAAGTGAAACTTGTATATTAGATTCATTCATTACACACAGACTAATCTATTTCAAATGTTTATTTCTTTTAATTTTGATGATTATAAACTGACAACTAATGAAAGACACAAATTCAGTGTCTCAGAAAATTAGAATATTGTGAAAAGGTTCAATATTGAAGACATATTGGTGCCACACTCTAATCAGCCAATTAACTCAAAACACTTGCAAAAGCCTTTAAATGGTCTCTCAGTCTAGTTCTGTAGGCTACACAATCATGGGGAAGACTGCTGACTTGACAGTTGTCCAAAAGACGACCATTGACACCTTGCACAAGGAGGGCAAGACACAAAAGGTCATTGGTAAAGAGGCTGGCTGTCCACAGAGCTCTGTGTCCAACCACATTAATAGAGAGGCGAAGGGAAGGACAAGATGTGATAAGATAAAAAAAAAAGTGTACAAGCAATAGGGATAACCGCACCCTGGAGAGGATTGTGAAACAAAACCCATTCAAAACTGTGGGGGAGATTCACAAAGAGTGGACTGCAGCTGGAGTCGGTGCTTCAAGAACCACCACGCACAGATGTATGCAAGACATGGGTTTCAGCTGTCGCATTCCTTGTGTCAAGCCACTCTTGAACAAGAGACAGCGTCAAAAGCGTCTCGCCTCGGCTAAAGACAAAACTGCTGCTGAGTGGTCCAAAGTTATGTTCTCTGATGAAAGTAAATTTTGCATTTCCTTTGGAAATCAAGGTCCCACAGTCTGGAGGAAGAGAGGAGAGGCACATAATCCACGTTGCTTGAGGTCCAGTGTAAAGTTTCCACAGTCAGTCATGGTTTGGGGTGCCATGTCATCTGCTGGTGTTGGTCCATTGTGTTTTCTGAGGTCCAAGGTAAACGCAGCCGTCTACCAGGAAGTTTTAGAGCATTTCATGCTTCCTGCTGCTGACGAACTTTATGGAGATGCAGATTTAATTTGCCAACAGGACCTGGCACCTGCACAAAGTGCCAAAACTACCAGTATCTGGTTTAAGGACCATGGTATCCCTGTTTTTGATTGGCCAGCAAACTTGCCTGACCTTAACCCCATAGAAAATCTATGGGGTATCATGAAGAGGAAGATGCAATACCCAGACCCAACAATTCAGAAGAGATGAAGGCCACTATCAGAGCAACATGGGCTCTCATTAACACCTGAGCAGTGCCACAGATTGACTCCATGCCATGCCGCATTGCTGCAGTAATCCAGGCCAAAGGAGCCCCAACTAAATATTGAGTGCTGTACATGCTCATACTTTTCATGTTCATACCTTTCAGTTGGCCAACATTTCTAAAAATCCTTTTTTTGCATTGGTCTTAATTGATATTCTAATTTTCCGAGATACTGAATTTGGGACTTTCATTAGTTGTCAGTTATAATCATCAAAATTAAAACATTTGATAATAATAATAAACATTTGAAATACATCAGTCTGTGTGTAATGAATGAATCTAATATACAAGTTTCACTTTTTGAATGGAATTACTGAAATAAATCAACTTTGTCATGATATTCTAATTTTATGACCGACACCTGTACTCATGGACCTACATTGTTACTTCTGTAAAATGGGAAAGTGTAGGTGTCTTTCTGCATAATGTGTAATTCTTAGCTGCATCTGTCCATTGTTTTCAGCTTACTAATTATTTTCTTTACTTGTGTATTTACTTTTACACTAATGCAGGCTATTGTTACTCAGTTATCTGTGTCCACTAAATGAGTCTTTTGAGTTTAGAATTTTTGTTTAACAGCAATTAAAGCAGAATTTATATTAATGTGCTCACAAGTTCAGATTTTTTGAAAATTCCACAAGTTAAAATTTTAGTTATGAAAAATATATACGCCTCTGTATGAACTAAAAGTCTCTTAATCTATACTAATAAAAGGCAAAGCCCTCACTGACTCATTCAATAAATCTCCAACTTCCCGTGAAGGTAGAAGGCTGACCCCATCTTCATGAAATTTGGTAGGTGGCTTCCCTGCGCTAACCAAAACCAATGTACATACTTATTTCGGCGGTATAACGCCACTGTCGGCCATATTGAACTTTCCAACGTCACTAATTCTCCAACTTCCCGTGTAGGTAGAAGGCTGAAATTTGGTAGGCTCATTTCTTACAGCTTACTTACAAAAGTTAAGCAGGTTTCATTTCGAAATTGTACGCGTAATGGTCATAATGGTCGACAACGTCCGCCATGTTGAACTTTCTTATATATGGCCCCATCTTTACGAAATTTGGTATGTGGCTTCCCTGTGCTAACCAAAACCAATGTACGTACCTATTTCAGCGGTATGACGCCACTGTTGGCTGCCATATTGAACTTTCCAACGGTCTTTGTTACTTATGGGCCCATCTTCAAGAAATTTGGTATGCGGGTTCACAACGCTAACTGAATCCGAGTCCATAGCCTGCAGCTCGATCACCGTGTGAGGCGGCGTTGGGTCCCCCATCCCAACGCCTCCCACGTTGTTGGCTGCCTGCCTATATAAGGCCATCCATCGCTACGGTCTCTACATTCCCTTCCTTGCTTCGCCACGGGATTCAAGTCTCCCTGCTGATAACTACAGCCTTTTTATTTAATCCACGGCTTCTCCGCTGTTTTATTGTTCGTTTATTACGACTATAGTTATTGTGTAGGTATTTTAGACTTCCTTTACATTGTTCAGTATATATATATATACACACACACACACACACACACACACAAATACATATATATACACACACACACACACATATATACACACATTATATATACATATATATACATATATATATATTTGTCAGGGATGCCAGGGGCCATGACCCGGCCGGGACACCATGAGGGTCCCTTCCTGGTTTTTGGGGGCCACGGGTACAGGGCATGGAAGCTCCACCCTGTAGGGGCCCGTGGTCACCGCCAGGAGGCGCCCCAATGCCTTGGGGACCTGTTAACCCAGCACTTCCGCCACACCAGGAAGTGCTGGGGGAAAGAAGACGGCGCCGGAGAGCTGCGGGAGGAGAGCGGCACTTCCGCCACGCTGGGCGTGGCTAGAAGAGAATGCCGGGAACACCTGGGGCTCATCCGGGTCATATATAAAGGGCTGTCTCCCTTCATTCGAGGGTGGAGTCGGGAGGAGGAAGGGACAAGCTCAGCAGAGCTGTGGAGGCGTCCAAGAGAGGCATTGTGGCCAGGACTGAGTTTTGGGGGTTTTTGCACGTGACTGGGTCTTAGTGACCATTACTGGGGTCTGTGTGACCAATTTAAATACTGTAAATATTGTAAATAAACGTGTGGTGGTTGAGAACACTATGTCCGCCTGTCAGTGTCCGGGTCAACTTCCACAATATATACATATATACACATACATACATATATATATATATATATATATATATATATATATATATATATATATATATATATACATATACATATAATATATATATACATACATACATATATATATATATATATATATATATATATATATATATATGTATGTGTGTGTATGTGTATATACAGTAATTCCTTCTCGATCACGGGGGTTGCGTTCCAGAACCCCCCGCGATAGATGAAAATCCACGAAGTAGAAACCATATGTTTGTATAATTATTTTTATATATTTTAAGCCCTTATAAAACTCTCCCACACTGTTAACATTATTAGAGCCCTCTAGACATGAAATAACACCCTTTAGTCAAAAGTTTAAACTGTGCTCCATGACAAGACAGAGATGACAGTTCTTTCTCACAATTAAAAGAATGCAAATATACAGTATCTTCTCTTCAGGAGCAGAGAAGGCTCGCAAAGAAAAGCAAACAATCAAAAAATCAATATGTGTGCTTTTAAGTTTACCGAAGTAGCGCAATAAAGCGGCATTTTTTAGAGGAGCGTCAGTATCTTTTAAGCAAACATCCTCTGTGCAAACAGCCCCTCTGCTCACATCTCCTCCATCAGGCGCAGAGAACGTCAGAGAGAGAGAGCGAGATTAAAGCAAACAATCAAAAAATCAATAAGTGTGCTTTTGGAAGCACCACGATAAAGCCAGCATTTCTTAGAGGTGCCTCTGTATCCACTAGGCAAACAGCACCTCTGCTCACACTCCTAAGTCAGGCGCAGAGAATGTCAGAGAGGGTGAGATAGAGGCAGTGACAAGCAAACAATCAAGCACTGCGCAGGAAGTATATCTTATAGTATTGAGGAGTTTTAGTTAATATGTAATACATGCTCTGATTGGGTACCTTCTAAGCCATCCGCCAATAAGCGTCCCTTGTATGCAATCAACTGGGCAAACAAACTGAGGAAGCATGTACCATAAATTAAAGACCCATTGTCCACTTGAAATCCATGAACCAGCTAAAAATCCGTGATATATATTTAGATATGCTTACATTTAAAATCCGCGAAAGTCGAAGCGCGATATAGTGAGGGATTACTATTATTTATTATATATATATATATATATATATATATATATATATATATATATATATATATATATATATATATATATATTGTATACATATATATATACACACATACATACATACATACATACATACATACATACATACATACATACATACATACATACATATGTATGTATGTATAGATAGATATATATGTATATAAACTGCTCAAAGAAATTAAAGGAACACTTTGAAAACACATCAGATCTCAATGGGAAAAGAAATTCTCCTGGATATCTATACTGATATAGACTGGGTAATGTGTTAGGAGCGAAAGGATGCCACATTGTTTGATGGAAATGAAAATGATCAACCTACAGAGCCCTGAATTCAAAGACGCCCCAAAAATCAGAGTGAAAAAATTATGTGGCAGGCTAGTCCATTTTGCCAAAATTTAATTGCAGCATTTCAAAATTATGCAGCACTTTGTATGGCCCCTGTGTTCTTGTATACATGCCTGACAACATCGGTGCATGCTTCTAATGAGATGACAGATGGTGTTGTGGGGGATCTCCTCCCAGATCTGGACCAGGGTATCACTGAGCTCCTGGACAGTCTGAGGTGCAACCTGGTGGCATTGGATGGACCAAAACATAATGTCCCAGAGGTGTTCTGTTGGATTTAGGTCAGGAAAGTGTGGTGGCCAGTCAATGGTATCAATTCCTTCATCCTCCAGGAACTGCCTGAATACTCTCACCACATGAGGCCAGGAATTGTCGTGCACCAGGAGCCACTGTACCAGCATAGGGTCTGACAATGGGTCCAAGGATTTCATCCTGATACCTAATGGCAGCCAAGGTGCCTTTGTCAAGCCTGTAGCGGTCTGTGTGACCCTCCATGGATATGCCTCCCCAGACAATCATTAACCCACCACCAAACTGCTCATGCTGAATGTTGATACAGGCAGCATAATGTTCTCCATGGGTTCTCCAGACCCTTTCACTTCTGTCACATGCTCAGGGTGAACCTGCTCAAATCTGTAAAAAGCACAGGGCACCAGTGGTGCATCTGCCAATTCTGGTATTCTATGGCGAATGCCAATCGAGCTGCATGCTGCTGGGCAGTGAGCTCAGGGCCAATTAGAGGACATGGGGCCTTTGGGTCACCCTCATGAAATCTTTCTGGTTGTTTGGACAGAGACATTCACACCAGTGGCCTGCTGGAGGTCATTTTGTAGGGCTCTGGCAGTGCTCATCCTGTTCCTCCTTGCCCAAAGGGCAGATACTGGTCCTGCTGATGGGTTATGGACCTTCTATGGCCCTCTCCAGCTCTCCTAGAGTAACTGCTTGTCTCCTAGAATCTCCTCCATGCCCTTGAGCTCAATGGCCATGGTGGTGAGGAGTTCGTGTGACATTATCACACCTCCCACGTAATCACTTGAACTGACTGTCAACACAGTACGTAGAAAACAAGGAAGAGCTCCAAAAAGCGCTGAAGAAAACATGCATTATACAATTTAGAAGGCAGCGGAACAAGAAGAAGCGAGCGACTGACACATACAACCATATTCATGAGTGCAGCTACTTCGGAAACAAAGCACGGTGTAAACATAAAGTTTAAATTAAGTTCATAGACAGGCTGCGCTGGCGTTTGTCATGCCACGGCTAATGCAGGATACAAGTTTAATGAGAGGGGCTTGGGATATAAACGAGACTTTTGATCATTTTGCAACTAAGTTAAAATTGCTGGTGAAGGGCTGTGCTTATGCAAATTCCGAGAGACTGTCTTTGTGGGGGGATTGACAGTTAAGGCGGGTGGAGGAGTGGCGTCATCATCTCCTCTCCATTCACCTCATTTCGCTCTGAGCTGAGCTCCGCAGCTACTTGAGTCTTGGAACCAACTTTGTGACGCTGCCACCAAATACTCACAGAAAAATCTACAAGTTAATACACACGCTGTCTCTAGAGTTTCTCCACACTCTGAATCCTCCAGGCACTACTTACAAAAGGTTACATTGACAATCGTGTTACATTATTTTTAAAATGTTTCCTGTTCTTGGCACAAGCACAGCTGAGAAGCTTTGATGCATGTGCTCCATAACGCATTAAAAATAACGCATTTAACTTCTGTGGGAACACTTGTGATTTTTCTGTCAGTACGATAAAGGTTTAGTTGACCAGCACATTCCGATTTCAGGCGTTTGAAGTACATCTTGATATACAACACACGCAAAGAAAGGTGGCACAGTAAATTGTTTTCTATTTCACACGCTTTATGCGCGTGTTCAACTTGCTCTGTCACGGTAAATGCTGTGTGAATACCTCCCCTCCTCCACCAGCCGCTGTTCACTGGATGAATATATGCGGACAGCTTGTGGTGGATTACTTTCTGTTTTAGAGTTAAAAGTTATTAGAGTTAAAGAATATTCATTCAAAAATGAAAACTAAAAATATTTTTAGTAAATTATTTTATTTCAGTTAGTCTTTTCAGCGCCCTGTGGTGGGCTGGTGCCCTGCCTGGGGTATGTTTCCTGCCTTGTGCCCTGTGTTGGCTGGGATTGGCTCCAGCAGAACCCCGTGACCCTGTAGTTAGGATATAGCGGGTTGAATAATGGATGGATGAATAGTCTTTTCAGCTACTTTAATAATTTTGTTGTGTTTTATATAATATACACATCTAACAGAAGTATGATAAAATAGACTTATTTACTAAGCTATCTGGGTATGTAAGCCATTGCACCAGTCACAATAAATGTCAGGTGATGTGAATGCATTGATCAGTACTGTTATATAAATTCAGTCGTTCATAAAATGGATCTCTGCTTCTAAGATCACGGAACTCACTACATTTGGCCCCAATAACTATAGCACAACAAGCAACTCGATAAAACAACTAAATCTTCTAGTTATGTCTTTGTGTTGTGTAGTTTACGTTTCAGCATTCCACCTAACTATTGGATAGCACATTTGCATTACCAAGTGATGTACCTATTACAATAGCTAGTAAGTTCATACTGTATATTTCATGACATTAAGCAAATCTCACCTTTCCGGCCTTGTTTGAATCACGGTTCCCTTGGAAGACTGCTCCTCAAAGGAAATAGACGACATATGTAGTGCATTTTCTATACTGTTTGCATCTTCATTCATCACAGTGCAGTCATCTATTTGCAAAACCTGAAACAAACACAAAAACATGTCACATATATTCATAATATGATTGTGTGTTAAAGTTTTGTTTTGAAACCAGCATTTGTCTCATTGTATTCTGAAATGATAAAAAGCAAACAAAAAAAAAGCTAAAACATATTTCAACTATTTAAAAACTCACATTTAATATTTTCACGGTTTTATTTATCTTTAGGACTGGGCATTTTACAATTACCAAAAAAAAACACAAACCCAAAAAAATTTGTTTCAAAAGGAAAAAAGTATTCATATTTACTTGTTTAACCCGGTTTCTAGTGTTATTACAGTTATTTCTGTAACCAAAAGTAAAGGTTTCCTTATGTTTATTCTGAGTAAATTTCAAATTAGTTTTAATATACTGCTCAAAATAATTAAAGGAACACTTTTAATCAGAGTATAGCATAAAGTCAATGACACTTATGGGATATTAATCTGGTCAGTTAAGTAGCAGAGGGGTTGTTAATCAGTTTCAGCTGCTGTGGTGTTAATGAAATTAACAACAGATGCACTAGAGGAGGGGCGGCACGGTGGCGCAGTGGTAGTGCTGCTGCCTCGCAGTTAGGAGACCCGGGTTCGCTTCCATGCATGTTAGCATGTTCTCCCCGTGTCTTCGTGGCTTTCCTCCGGGCGCTCCGGTTTCCTCCCACAATCCAAAGACATGCAGGTTAGGTGGATTGGTTAGGTTAGGTGGATTAGGTGTGTGCTTGGTGTGTGGGTGTGTTTGTGTGTGTCCTGCGGTGGGTTGGCACCCTGCCCAGGATTGGTTCCTGCCTTGTGCCCTGTGTTGGCTGGGATTGGCTCCAGCAGACCCCCGTGACCCTGTGTTCGGATTCAGCGGGTTAGAAAATGGATGATGGATGGATGGATGGATGCACTAGAGGGGCAACAATGAGATGACCCCCAAAACAGGAATGGTTTAACAGGTGGAGGCCACTGACATTTTTCCCTCCTT